>NC_039366.1:130898253-131198253 GCF_003573695.1 Papaver somniferum
CCTTCCCATTATACTTTTAAGTAAGAAAGCATATCACTCATTTTACAAAGTCTTCAGTAAAACAGGATCGAGACCATTCTAAGATGCAAATGGTAAATAATCCATATTACAAACAAAACGAGGTGATTTTAAAAAAAAAAATATCCATCTAAAATGCGGACCATTAAAGTGACTTATGGCTCTCGTGGATTTTTGAAATTTTGGACTAGTTATAGTTCCCAAGTAATGTTGCGTTTGAAAAACTACTAGCACATATTATACTTGTAAGGACTCACCACCCTTTGTAAATGCTAGAGAGTATACATCAAAAGGAAATGATGGTTATTGCATGCTTAATAGGATCAATGTAAAGCATCCTATACCCCATGGTCTCGCAAAGGCTATCATCAAAGGTTACAGATGGTGCCTAAGGCATGGTTATGCGTACAAACCGACCTTTAACTGCTTGGGGAATATGCAATACTACACGCATCTTCACTTATTCACTTTAGACCCACAATTGGTCAACCATTCTTTGAGTACCAGTTGGTAACTGGATATAAGCCTGACATTTTGTGTTCTTACGCATTTTTGGTTGCACTATATATGTGCCATTACGAGTCCACATCATACTATGATGGGTCACGAAAACGATTAAGTAATTTTGTTGGATATTTACTCTCAACAATTATCCGCATTTTAAAACCTTTGGCAGGAGATCTCTTACCGCTAGATTTGCGGGTTATCACTTTAATGAGACAGTCTTCCCGTCGTTAGGGGGAGATAAGAAAAAGTATTTTCTATGGGAACGACATGAATTGTCGTGGTATGTTCGCACTGTGTCTCATATTGATTCTTGTACTCCAAAAAATGTAAATGTGAAGTGAAAGAATAATCAAATTTCAGAATATACATTGATGTCGCTAAAGTGATGAGATCACACATACCAGCTGCAAATCTACCTGCAAGGTTACAAATCATCAATAAGGGATATACACCATAGACTAAGGTGTTGCAACTACACTTAGTGTAAGTTTGGTTGAGGCCGTGGCTCCATAAAGGAAGTTGGAGAGACCACTTGGTTCGATCAATCCTCACTTAGAAAGGAAGTAGGTGAGGAAGGCACAACTTATTTATATCATCAGAAATCATCTCATAAGATTGTCTCTGAATATGTCCATGAATCAAACTGGAGGACGCTCCAAAGTTTAATGATTCCAGAGAACAATGACATCCCAAGTGGATTATGAGAATGAGCACGAGTCAATGGAAAGATCATGCGAGAATATTGATGATTAATTTCACACACACTTGCTTAAGGAAATAGAGCAAGATAAGATCGAACCAAGCTCCTTGTTGCTTAATGTCAATGAAGAGCATATTTGGCCTGTACAATCCAGATAGAACTTGGTTCTTTGACAAATATATAGGTATTTGGTGTGGTAGTGCTAACCAACCAAGTGTAAATCCTATTAGACATAATGATTAATTTGTCACAAAGCATAATGAGAAGAAATCAGTCTTAAAGTATAAAGATTCACCTTGTGGCGCGAGGTTCTCACAAAGCCCTAGAATTGTTCTCTTATAATGAACGTTATAGTGTTCCGCTACTTAGTTAGCTTGGTAATTTCTAAAGAACTTGAAACACAGCATATGTATGTGGTTGTTACATATTTCTGGAATAATCAAGAGATAACCTTTTGTTTCCCAAATCAAGTGACTCTGAATCAGAGAGTGCATTTATAGTAAGATAGAACACTCACTTATAGATTGAAGCAATCAGGCGGATGTGGTATACCCGTCTAAGTGGCTATTTGATTTGGAGGGGACAGGCAAGTAAGATATTTTTCTTGCGTATTAACAAGAAAGTTCCCGATTTGGACTTATAGATATCTATGTCAATGATACAAACATGATGGGTACTCTTGATGTAATAAGAGACCTTAAAAGCTATTTGAAATCCGAAATTGAGATGGAAAATCTGGAAATCTCGACCGAATACTGATCTTGTGGTATGTTATTCCACCAGTTTGCATATGTCTAAAGTTGTCAGGAAATTTAACAAAGACATGCATCCTGATAGCACTCCCATGATTAATCGAGGTTCAAATGTAAGTAAGTGACCATTTCGTCTAAAGGAAGATGACGAAGATGTGTTGGGAAATGAATTCCCACTCTAAGTACAATAGACGCATTTTTGTACTTAGTATAATAATGTACTCAATTAAAATTTTACATCCTCAGGGAACTTATAAGCTAGATATAGCTCAGCGCCAACGCAACATCATTGGAATGGTATAGTAAATGTAATTATATACTTAAAAGTAACCATTGACATAAATTTTTTTTATCCCTGCAAATACTTAAAAGGAATGGTAATGAAAGTAAAATCCAAAAGTTGTTGATTATGAAGGAACAATAATCTCTTCTCCAACGAAAGTAATCAGAGGGAGATATGGTAGACTATTTTCTAAGTCATTACCGATATTCAGTTTCGAAAAGTACATGACTAAAGACTGTCTGGTACAACTCTGAATGTAATCAGGGAGAGATGTCGACATCACGGGGAGGATCCAAGGATATAATGTCGACATATTTTACTTCTAAATTGAAGCCGTGTTGTACTCTTTTCCCTTCGATCGAGGATAGTTTTTCCAAAGGGTTTTGTTACTCGACGAGGTTTTTAGCGAGACAACACTAAAACATCAAGCATGTTGAACGTTGAAGACATAAAGATCGCGTTGATATTACTGAAAATATCTGAATCAAAGAAATGAAACGCGATAGTCTGTTAAGCAACGTAACTTCCATAATCAACAACATGGTCTTATAAGCTTTCAAGTCACCAAGGTAAAGTGTGATAAACTCCTTTTGACTGCATTAGACTAATGAAAATTGTATGACATCAGGGGGAGCATCTAATGGTGTGTTGAACTATTTTCCTTCACTGAGGTTACTTTTTTCCCACGGGGTTTTTTTACTCGGTAAGGTTTTTAATGAGACAACAACAAATACCAGGAATGTAATTTCCTAGCTAAGGTTATTGTCTTTCTCACGAGGATTTTCTACCTTAGGAGTTGTGAAGCAACTAGTCAACTTCAATGGAGAAAAGTGATCATTTGCAACAGTTTACCTTTACTTGCATCTGTCATGTTGTACTCTTTTCCCTTCGTCAAGGTTTTATCCCACTGGGTTTTCCTTGTCAAGGTTTTAATGAGGCAACATATTCGAGTCCAACTATGTTCTAAGTTTGCTTAATATTATACTCTTTATTTCAGGTTTTGTCCCTCTGGGTTTCCCTGGCGAAGTTTTAACGAGGAAATTAACTTAGACTCTTCGATCTTTGAAGATCGTATTCCATGTGATGAACTACATGTAAAATACGAGACAACGTGTGAAGTACTAGATGTAAAGAGTTGTACCAAGGTTTTGTCCCACTGGGTTTTTCCTTGTCAAAGTTTTCATGAGGCAATTGATTTCGGCACAAGTCATCAAGGAGAGAACGACATTTGAAGAACTACATTCAAATCAATATATGTTAAGCACTCTGTATAATGTTTTATTATTGAACCGCACAAGGGGGGGTGTTATAGGGCCTATGGCCCATGAATGTGCGGTCCATTAGAATACTCTCTTGTATAAATAGAATGTTATACATGTGTAATATGGTTCCCTCTCTGGTTAATGAAAAGTTCTTCTCCCTTTTCTCTCTTTCTCATTCTTACTCCAAAACTAGTCAGTTTTTTTTAAGTTGTTAGTTTTTATTTTTATAGTGCCATTCTTTTATTGTAAACTAGTATGTCGCCCCGATAAAAATCAATACTAATCCTGATAAAAAATTTAGAGCAAATGATTTGGTAAATCATGACTCTCAAATTTGAGTTAGAACAAAATTAAGTGTTGTTTTTCCTGGCATTTTTAGGGGCGACCTCGAAAGAATTAGGGGAGGCGTTTTTATTCCCAACCCATAGACAAGGTTATGGGATGTCCTAATGTTAGTAGAATGCCTTAATTCCCTTTAATAATCGGAAGTAAAATAATTGTTTTTAGAATCTGATTATTGGTAATATAATCGGTAGTTAAATAACACAGAGAGACTACCGATTGATTTGAATTTGTGTTAAATGCATATTTGGGGCTACTATCAATCGGCAGTTAATGATAAGTTCATTTACTATCGATCATAGGCTACTCCAAAATAAAAAATAAAAAATAAAAAAAAGATTTTTGCAAAATTTCATTTTGGGGCAACTCTATATTCGGTAGTTATATGAACTATTTTAACTATCGAATACGGTTGGATATTGGCAAAGAGAGCCACTGCATAATCGGAAGTCAGGATAACTTCATTTCTTACCGATAATAGGCTCAACCAAATTCAAAAAATAGAGGATTTTTGCAAAATATCATTTTGAGGCAGCTCTATATTCGGTAGTTATATGAACTATTTTGACTACTGAATATGGTTGGATATTTGCAAAGAGAGCCACTGTATAATCGGAAGTCAGGATAACTTCAGTTACTACCGATTATAGGCTCTGATCGAATTTTTATATAGTGGTAAGAAGGTTTGTCGTTCACTCGGACTTTGTTGAAATTGATTTTAGGCTTAAATAATGGAAAATACTAAAAGTAAGAAAACATATATACAAATATGGTCACAGGATGAAGAGACACTGGGACGCAGGATTTCACTACTTTTCATATTCTTATGGTGACAAGATGAAGAGACAGTGAGACGCAGGATTTCACTACTTTTCATATTGTTGTGGTTCAGTCATTAACTCTAGACAATATAGCTCAAACAAAAGAAGTTGTGACTCTAATTCTTTGCCAAAAATAGATTTCATAAAATATTATTTGTAAGTTGTAAGCATGACGCATCAAAAGCAATTAAAACTAAGCATGCGACATCAGACAAAATAACAAGTAATTAATACAAATCATAAAGCAATTAATTCTATGGAAATAGTCAATAAAAGAATTAATTCATTTACCACAATCATGAAAAGTTGCTTCCTCCGTTGTCCCAGTAATGGGGTCTAGATCATCATGTTGGAAACACGCTCAAAATATGATTTCATTGCTCAAAGGTGCATACAAATGATGAAAAGGAGAGATATCAAATAAACCAGGAATTTGCATCGTGTGTAGAGCGTTACAAACCCACTGTTACAGTAAACGATAATTGGAAAATGTCAATGTCACTGTAGCAATACGACCCTCCAGTTCTGCGTTGTTGTAGGTGAACGACAGTTATATGTTGTCTTATGTTCTTCGTGTTCTTGAGGTGCAGCAGCAGCAGAAACGACTCTGCAACCTCTGATTTCTTCTCTGCAGCTCACCAATCACCTATGTTTTCACCCCTAACTCTCCATACCCTCCATTGCTCCTCAACTGCCTTTATATACACCACAGGACTAAGAATCTCTAGTAATTAAGCCCCAAAATCTCCCGTAATCAATCAAGTATATTCAGTTTTATTACCATGCAGATATATAAAAAGACAAAAAAGAGCTCTGTGAATCGGTGAAACTCAGGCGAAAAATCAGTCCGACTCAGCTCCATTAAATTTTTCGATCTACACAATTCACTTCATTAATTCAGGTCCTTCAGGTGTTTTTTGATTCTTTACCAATGATAGGTGTTAATAATTCCATCTTTACTTATCATTAAATCCAATAAATATGTCTGAATCAAGAGGGAATACATCAGGTGAGTTTTCGGGGTCTAATGCAAACTTTGATGAAATTTTAAAACCTGATGATCTTAATCATAGTTCTTCTGAATTTGTGACCTTCATTCCGGATGAGGGTATCGATGAAAGCTTAGAGGAATGGGAATATAGTTTGATTGGGAGATTAGACCTAGTTAAGCTCAAATTTGGGGTTACTGAATCATCGTTGAGAAGGCAATGGAAAACTTCAGGTAAATTTCAATTAATTCCAATTGAAAAAGGTTACTTCATTATTAAGCTTGAAAATGAAATTGATATGAACTTGATTTGGAATGGTGATTGGGAGGTTGAATCACAAGATCTTAAACTAAGAAGGTGGGAACCAAATTTTAATCCTGAAACTCATAAAACTTCTTTGGCTTATGTTTGGGTTCAACTTCCTGGGCTAAGCATAGAATATTGAAAGGAGAAGATTCTGATGAATATTGGAAAGGATTTGGGTCGACCAGTTAAGGTAGATGAGACAACTCTTAAGAAGGAAGCAGGATACTATGCAAATATCCTGGTGGAAATGGATCTTGCAAAAGAAATTCCTATCAAAATCTGTGTTAAATCTAAGTATGGCACATTTGAACAAGCAATAAATATTCCTAATAGGCCAAAGTTTTGTTATCATTGCAAGATAGTAGGTCATTACACAGCAGAATGTAAAAATAAAATAAGGGAGCAGGAATCATCATCAAGTGAAGCTGTGAATCAACCTAAGCAAGTTTGGAGAGTAGTGACAAAAAAGAAGATAATTCCTCAAGTGGGTTTTGACATCTGTATTTCTGTTATGCCAGTGGAAGCAAGCTCTGTAGATGAAGAACCGAGTACTCCAGTTTTACAAGTGGTTGAACCTTCACAGAACATATCTAAAAATACAGGTAAATTTCAAGTTTTACAGGATTTGAATGATCAATTTTTTTAATTCAAATTTTGAGTTACCAACTCTTTCAGTGGAGAGACTACTAAGGGAAGCTGCTGGTGCTCCTGGCATTAATAATTCTAGCACAATTATACCTCCCATTGGAACATAAGCCTCAAGTGAAAATGTTCCTAAAGTTAAACAGAAGACAACCCAGGTGAACACATTTATTACAAGAAAGCAAGCTGCAAATTTGGTGATCAATGGTGGAAAAAGAGAGTTATTGAGAAGAAACTCTTCTCAATCTCAACCTTATAAATGAAAGTAGTCTTCTGGAATCTCAGAGGCCTTAGAAGAATAAGATCCATAGATAAACTTAGGAGTTTAGTAAAATCTTTTAATACTTCTTTAGTTATCCTTGCAGAACCAAAAGTGCACTATTCTTCAGATTTCTGTAAAAAGTTGAAGTTATCAGGAATGCATTATGAAGCAATACACAATTCTAGAAATGGTAATAAAGGTAATTTATGGATCATGTGGAGTTCTTCAATTCAGAAACCAAAAATAATTCTCTCATCTGAATAAGCAATAACAGTGGAAGTAGGGGATTCTTTAATAACTGGTATTCATGCTGCATCCTTAACAATAAATAGAAGAAGTTTATGGAATGATTTGGTTACAATCAATACTTTAGATAAGCCATGGTTGGTAATGGGGGATTTCGATACTATTATGAGAGAAGATGAAAAGAAGGGTGGATTAAAGCCTCTGCTTATATCAATGTTGGAATTTAACAACTGTCTTCATAGCTGTGGTCTGATACAAGCACCTAAAAGTGGATTGCAATTCTCATGGTGTAATAATAGAGCTGGTAAAAAGAGAATTGTTTGCAATCTAGATAGAGATTTTTTTAATGATAAATGGTTAGAAAAGTTCTCAAGTTGGGGGTAAAAAGCTGGTAATAGAGGTATTTCAGATCATAGTACTTTATATGGAGGGTCTGCTGACATTCCAAAACCAAAGAATACTCCATTTAGAGCAATGAAAGTTTGGAAAACTCATCCTGAATTTTTGAATATAATTACTCAGTCTTGGGGAAAATGTCTGAAAGGAAATCCTATTTTTGTTTTTATGAGTAAAATGAAAAGATTAAAAATTGACTTGAAGGAATGGAACTAGTCTGTATTTGGTGATGTTAATAAGAAGCTGAAGCATATAGAAGATGAAGTAATGAGAGACACTGCTGCATCAGATACTGATCCTTCAGATACCACTTTGCTGAATCATCTTGTTACTGCAAGGGGTAAACAAGAAATTTTACTTCAGCAACAAAGAGAGATTGTGCAGCAAAAGTCAAGAGTGAGTTGGTTAAAATATGGTGCATCTAATTCCAGGTTTTTTCATATTCAGATGAAACTAAGACAAGCTCAAAGTATGATAACATAACTTGAAAATGAGGCAGGAATTATTCTCACTGATCAAAAAGATATTGCAAATGAGTTGGTAAATCACTATGAAGCAAAATTCAAATATCAGGATGTTAATATAGATGAGAGTATTTTTACATGTATTCCAAATGTTATTACTAGTGAAGACAACATCATGATAAATGTCATTCCTTCTGATGAAGAAATTAAAGCTGCAGTTTTTTATTTAAATCCTGAAAGTGCTCCAGGCACTGATGTTTTTGCAGGATGGTTTTATAGATTCTCATGGGAAGTAATTGGTCTTGAATTCACAAAGGCAGATCAGTTTTGCTGGAGTAAAGGCTTCATTCCAAATGGATTAAATGCTAACTTCTTAAAACTCCTCCCAAAAGTGAATAATGCAAAAAAAGCTAAGGAATTTATACCAATCGGTCTTATGAATTTCAGTTTCAAAGTGTTTACCAAAATTTGGGCTACAAGGTTGGAGAAGGTGATAAATAAAATAGTGTCCCCTCAGCAAGGAGCCTTTATTAAAAGAAGAACAATTCAAGAACAAGTTGCACTTGCTTCTGAGATGATAAATGAAATTGAAACAAAGAGGAGAGGTGGAAATTTTGGTCTAAAGCTTGATATAACTCAAGCCTATGATTCCCTTAGCTGGAAATTCTTGTGTCATGCATTACACAGTTTTGGTTTATCAGATAAAGGATTACACTGGTTGCAAGTCCCTTTACAATACGCAAGAGTATCAGTGTTAGTAAATAGAGGGCCTAAAGGTTATTTTAAAGTTGGTAGAGGCTTAAGACAGGGTGACCCACTGTCACCCATGCTCTTTGTAATTTCTGAAGATATTCTTAGCAGAAATATTACAAAAATGATTCAAGATGACAGTTTGAAAGCTATGGTGAACAGAGGAGGTGTTCAACCTTCACACATTTTCTTTGCAGATGACATCTTCCTATTTTGTAATGGTGAAAAAAGGAATGTTAGTAATCTAATGAATCTTCTTAACAAGTATCAAGGTGCATCAAGGCAACAAATTAACCTGGAGAAAAGTAAATGCTTCATGGGTGGTACTTTCCAAAATAGAAGAGTGCAAATTTCTGAAGAATGTAATGTTGTTTTGGCTGATTTCCCAGATAAGTATTTGGGGGTAATGTTGGTTCAAGGTAGTGTTAAAACTCAACATGTTTGGAGTGTGGTAGATATGATGCAAGAGAGATTGGCTGGTTGGAAAGGTAAGGTTTTATCTTTTCAAGAAAGACTTATTCTGGTAAAATTTGTTCTGAGTAGCTTTCCAATATATTCAATGTCAGTATACAAGTGGCCTAAGAGGGTAATAAGGGAGTGCGAAAGAATAATTAGGAATTTTTTATGGTCAGGGGACCCTGCAACAAAAAAACTTATAACCCTGGAATGGAATAAGACTTGTTCTCCAATAAGTGAAGGTGGTCTTGGTTTGAGAAGACTTGAGATCATTAATAAAGCTCTTTTAATAAAGCTACTGTGGAGAATTCAAAATGGTAATGAAGATTGGTCAAAAAAATTTCAATCCAAGTACAAAAATAAAAAGGGTGAATGGATTACTTATTACAAGTAGTCATCAATTTGGCCAGGAATAAAGTGGATAATATAGGAAATGGAGAAAAACACAAGATGGATTGTTGGTGATGGAAGTAATATTTCTGCTTGGAAAGATAAATGGGTGATGGAGAAATCACTGCAAGAATTATACCCTCACAATGCCTATATGCTGCAGTTCCCAGATATGAAAGTGTCAGATTTGTTACTTGATGGTGAATGGATTGTGCCAACTGAGCTCATGGAAATGATTAATATAAGTAATTTACCAGTGGTGAGTGGAAGTGCAGATAGGAGAATATGGACTGGAACTATCACAGGACATTTTACATTTGCTTCAGCAGTGGAAGTCATGAGACATAAATTTCCTCCTTTGCATTGGACAAAAAAGATATGGAACAAATCTATTCATCCTAGTATTTCTAGTAATATTTGGAAACTAGGTAGAAATATTTGTGCAACTGATGATAATATGAAGAAGAGAAAGTTCCATATAGTATCAAGATGCATATTATGCAGAAGAAGGGAGGAAACAAAAGACCACATGCTTTGGTATTGTAATTACAGTGAGATCATTTGGAGCTGGCTGGGGGGCATCTTTAACTTTAAAAATCCAAGATCTTTTGAGGATATATTTCAGCTGGAAAAAAACAAGAGTCCAGCTATCAAAGAAATATGGATGTTGTGTGCATTTGTTACTATGAAGGAACTCTGGTTCTTGAGAAATGATTGCACTTATGGAAAAGGGGAAGTTAATATCAATGCCACTAAGAAGAGGATAAAGAAAATCATATCTGACTGTGATATAAGAATGAAAGCACATATGTGGAATAGTCAATATGATCTGCAAGTACTCAAAAGTTTTGGATTAAAGAATAGAAGGGTGAAGAGATTGATAATTAAAGAAGTCTACTTCCAATTACCAAGTCAGGGTAAATTATTACTTTTCTGTGATGGTGCATCTAGAGGAAATCCAGGTATGAGATTGTTGGGAGAACTCACACAAGTGAATTTGTGGTTGCAACTTCAGGAGGATTAGGCATATCAACAAATTTTTATGCAGAAGTATTTGCCATACTAATTGCAGGGGAATGGGCAGTACAGAATGGAATCCAAGAACTTGTATTCAGAACAGATTCTCAAGCAGTAAAGAATGCCTTCCAGAGTGGGAAATTGCCTTGGTTTGCAATAACAAGATGGGATAAGATATGTGATGTTGTGTTATCCTGGAGCTTCACTCATAGTTATAGAGAAGTTAACTTCTCAGCTGACAACATGGCAAAAAAGGGTGCTGCTCTTGGTAGAGGAGAAAAAAGAGTATATGATAGTAAACCATCATTCTTGGGCTGTCTGGAAATCCCAAATCAAGTTTATTTTAGATTTTGTTAAAATTCATATAATGAGCTTCTTTTTAACTCTTTTTTCTTTTATATTTCTTGAGTTCGCGCACCTATTGCTGTCAACGCTCTCCCAACTCATTGAGAACATGTTCCAGATCACGCCTAACTCGCTGAGTACGCAAATTTTCCAAAACCAACCCAACATAACTCCGTGTATTGCTCCAACCACTGTTTCATCAGATGTCCACGATGCAACCCAAGTTTGTCGAAACAAACGACTATACAAATCCTGTTTTGTAGAAACAAACTGGTTCCAATACAAATCCAAGATTTAATCTCTCTCAAAACTCCCCAAAATCCTTCACAGAAATCTCGGGTTTTTATGACTTCCCTGTTTTCTTTGAATCCGAGTATTGAGCCCAACTGGATTGAATCCAACACCCATATAACTCATGTTCTGTCAAATAGAGTAAACCCAAAGAGTTTCAGCGATTGAATCTCTTGAAAACACGTTCAATTCTCAAGCCCTAATTTCTGCAGATGAAAGCCAAGTTTTCCCGCCAAAAACAGAATTTGAAATGAAGAAGAAGGTCACCCCTTATCCAGACTGCTTGGGTGCCGATAGTAATTAGTGTACCCCTTATCAAATGAGGTACCCCTTATCCAAAATTGGGAGTCCGAATAACACGTGTCATCCGGGTGCCAAAATCAACTTTTCGAGCCGAATTTTCCAAAAATGTTTATTTCCCAAAAATGCCTACAAACACATAAAATGCCAAAATTAGTAAAAAATCGAGTGCCAACAATATATAGTATTGAGATCAAATTAGACACAAAAATGTGTCTATCAAATACCCCCAAACTTATTTTTTTCTAGTACTCGAGCAAATCTAATCTAGAAAAATAAAAATCCTAACTCACTGTCGCAGGCATCGTGATTGCACTTAGCATGTGCAACAAGCCTTTGAACCCCTAGGTGGCCCTAGTGGCTGAGTTATGGTCTCGGGAGGGTTTACTAGAGGTGTACCCACAAAGCCTTTACTCCAGACCCTAGCTATCTACGCAGAACCTTGAAAGGCACCAAATAATCTCCTTGGTTGGCATACAATCATTGACTATAGGAGGAAGTACCCTGATGCAAAATTCCAATTATTGTACACGAGTTTGCACTCAAGCATACTAAAATTCATATATATGTGACAAATCTCTACTCAGATAGTTTCTGGACATCATAACCGGAGTCAACCAATCACATGGAAAGATTAAGAAGATGGAGGTAGAGAAAAACGTAGATGGTTTTGATGTTGACTAAGGTGAACGGTGTTTTCCCATATCTGTCTGAAGGCCACTACTAGGATGAGCCTATCTTAATGGACTGAGATACCGGTTTGACTAATATCAACACAGCTGGCATATACACGGTAACCAGCGGGTGATAATCCTAACTCTAGGTCAACACAACTGGCATATACAAGGGCACCAGTGGTCGACTTTATTGAATTTATTCCGGTTGGTCTCATGGTCTGGTCATTTTTTTTTGTATCTCAATCTATTTCACCCTAGCAATGGTAACAACTTGAATAGTGTGCCCTACCAAATCACTTATAAGAAAAATAAAAACAGAAGGTGAAAAGGATTCAACGAGATATGGCGAAACTACCATGTTTTTTTCTAACACCTGAGTTCTGTGCTTTTATGAATAGACTCTATAGATGTTTACATCTAATCATATTGGTTCCTCAACTCCTACAACCAAGATGTTCCTATCCACTTAGATTGGTTAGTGCCAACCTTAATAAGCATAAATTTCTAGGCTCTGGAGTTAATTTATTTATATTGCAACTAAAAAGTTTCTCCTATACCCCCAAACTTAAATCTAACATTGTCCTCAATGTTCTAAAGATGAAATTAAAAGCATGAACAAGGAGAAAATGTTACCACTTGAAGAAAAGAGTTAAGGAAAGATATTACCGTGTTGCATGAGCATGGGTTACCTCCCAAGAAGTGCTAAGTTTAAAGCCTTCAGCCAGACTAAGAAAGGTTTAGTTACCTTAAAGAATCATAAAGTAATAGCCGGAATAACTGCGGATCACCAAAACCAAATAAGGCTATCACAAGTAAAAGGAATCTGCAACATGCCAAGAAAATTAACAGATAAAGCACACCCTTGTCTAGTTTCCTGTTTAAAACAATTACATCTAGCTGTGGTTTAGGTTCTATAACTGGGTCTAGATAAAATATTTTCATGGACTGCATTTCCTCGTAGCTAAGATCCGATTCAGGTATTAGAGTCTGGAAAAACTCAAGTAAAAACTTAGAAGCACATAATAATAACCTAAATAGGTACGGATCCTTAAAGTCAATAATTTTTGACTCACACAATTGACCACGATGAAAGTGGTGGTCTTCCTTAAACAAATGTGTCAACCCTAATCTCCTAAAGTAATTAGGTTTAGTCTCAAAACTCAATAACCGACACATCTGAAACTCATATGTTCCCACAATTGGAAGAAAAAATTTTGGTGGAAAAACAAAGTCAATCGTGGTATGGTAGCCTGGGTGAACCACATCAACCATAGGATGGGTTTCTAACAATTGAACTTCTTTATGGACACAACTAGGCTCAGGAAAACGTGTATGAAGATAATCATGTAAAATAGTTGAGGCATATATGTCAAGTCCCAAGTGAGGGACCTTTCTAAGAGTTAAAGCACATGGAGAATGATAATCACCCCCAAACTTAGAGTTTTTAGTGTCTCTAGAAAGACTAGTCACAATTTCCCTAGTTTCAAGGTCATCAGATTCCTGAAAATGGTCAATCGATTCTTCTAAGTCAGGTACATCCTCACTCATATCGACGGGTTCATATTCTTTATCTAAGACTATTGTTTCTAAATCGATATACTCAAAATAAACCCGTTCCTCTAAACCATCATTGGCTTCGTAAAAAGGAAATACTAGATCGTCTAAAACGGGGGTATTTCTAGTCAAATCCTCGTCCTTTTGAATAGGTGAATAATTTTTAAAATTATTTGGATTTGTACTAGAATTATCATTATAAAGCTTAATCAGAGTAAAAAATTCCTGATCACTATGCCTACATATTTCAGATTCTTCGTCAATATTATACTCATCACAATCATCATTATAATAACATGAAAATGATCGAACCTCATCTAAACAAGTAGTGTTACCAATTCTAACCTCGTCATCCTGATTATAAAAATTGTCCTCATTTTCACGGGTGATATTGGAAAGAATGTGTTGGCAATCAAGAGTAATTCGAGCGATTCTTTCTTCCGTCTCTAATGCAAACCTATGTGTTGACTCAGAAAACTCACGTGTTGACTCAGTTAACTTACATGTTGACTCAGATAACTTCCTGAGGGTATCTTCTAATGAAGTTTCACTCATTTTTACATTTCTTTCTTCCATAACTAAGTCATTTGTGTCCGCTAACTTATGTGTCGACTCAAGTAACTTACGTGTTGACTCAAGTATCTTACGTGCCTCATCTAGAGGAGAAGTATAAGAATTTTGCTCGTATGACCGGTATGCATGTGAATAGTAATTGGGCTCATCATGGTATGAGCCATAACCTTCAAAAGTTTGGCGTTCCCAACCACTATTCACATTATGGTCATAAAAAGAGTGATGTCCATATTGTTCAGTTGGATAATCATTGTATTGGTTATTGTTATACCAGTTTGACATTCTCAACACAAAATAAACCCACTCACAGGAGATTCGCGGGTGTTCAGAAAACCTTACCTTCCGTTCTAGACGGGGGATGAACCGCTAAAGTCGACTCAGGAAACTGACTCCTATGTCAGTGTACGAACCTGAGGGGCCGAGACAGTATCGTAACTGTCGTCTTTCCCTGCAGCAGTTTTATTTAAATTAACCCTCCCTTAGGGTTTTAAAAAAAATGTCCAAAAGTCCAAAAAGTGTCCAAATTTTTTTTTACAAAAAGTAAAACCTATTTGCAGTTTCTAAAAATAATAATAAAAAAATAAAAATAAAGTAACTATATACAAAAAAAATTATTCTTCACTCCTTTTGGATTCCTCTTTTCTTTCCTTCTTTGGCCTCGCTTTTCTTTTCAGCACTTTTTCTCTTTTTCTTTAGCTGAACTCCAAATCTGAAAGCAAACAAGAAATACGAAAACGCGTAAAAAAGAACAAAAATAACAAAAATAAAAATAAAACCTAAAAACAAATCTATACACAAGTCCGCGTCGGCGGCGCCAAAAATTGATCGAATTTTTATATAGTGGTAAGAAGGTTTGTCGTTCACTCGGACTTTATTGAAATTGATTTTAGGCTTAAATAATGGAAAATACTAAAAGTAAGAAAATATATATACAAATATGGTCACAGGATGAAAAGACACTGGGACGCAAGATTTCACTACTTTCATATTCTGATGTTGACAAGATGAAGAGACACTGAGACGCAGGATTTCACTACTTTTCATATTGTTGTGGTTCAGTCATTAACTCTAGGCAATATAGCTCAAACAAAAGAAGTTGTGACTCTAATTGTTTTCCAAAAATAGATTTCATAAAATATTATTTGTAAGTTGTAAGCATGACGCATCAAAAGCAATTAAAACTAAGCATGCGACATCAAACAAAATAACAAGTAATTAATACAAATCATAAAGCAATTAAATCTATGGAAATAGTCAATAAAAGAATTAATTCATTTACCACAATCATGAAAAGTTGCTTCCTCCGTTGTCCCAGTAATGGTCTAGCTCATCATGTTGGAAACACGCTCAAAATATGATTTCATTTCTCAAAGGTGCTTACAAATGATGAAAAGGAGAGATATCAAATAAACCAGGAATTTGCAACGTGTGTAGAGCGTTACAAACCCATTGTTACAGTAAACGATAATTGGAAAATGTCACTGTCACTGTAGCAATACGACCCTCCAGTTGTGCGTTGTTGTCACTGTAGGTGAACGACAGTTATATGCTGTCTTATGTTCTTCGTGTTCTTGAGGTGCAGCAGCAGCAGAAACGACTCTGCAACCTCTAATTTCTTCTCTGCAGCTCACCAATCACCTCTGTTTTCACCCCTAACTCTCCATACCCTCCATTGCTCCTCAACTGCTTTTATATACACCACAGGACTAAAAATCTCTCGTAATTAAACCCCAAAATCTCCCGTAATAAATCAAGTGTATTCAATTTATTACCATGCAGATACGGAAAATATCTTTCCCTGTTTCTCTTCTTCGCGCGCCTGTTGCTGTCAACGCTCTCCCAACTGTTAAGTGCATATTTTGCATATATTTAGTATTGAATCCATGCTAGTAATTTCTTATATTCTTGCTAATTATTGTATATTACGTTTGTTTTTCTCTATTTGTGTTTTATTAGGTGAATCATCCAAAAGAAGTGAATTGACACTTAATTGTGCAAAGAAAGAAGTTAGCTACAAGTGAAGAAGGACGAAACACCAAGCGGAAATTGTTCGAATCTAGGAGTCCTTGATATCATCTCGAAGAGGACGAAAAGACGAAGCCAACGGCGAAAGAATGGAGTCATTCCGGCATCGTATGAAGAAATTACAAGCTTTTGAAGAGAGTCAAAGTTGCTGAATTTTGCAAAGGCACAGAATTTATAAAGGCACCCGATTACATTACTAGGGGCATCCGCAGTACAAGAACTGAACTGTCAATCTTCTAAGACTGACAGTTGAACTGCTTCCATTAGCATTCTGGCAGAGACACTGAAGAACTCGAGCTCGATGCCGAGATTGGAAGTGACGATGGAGCTGCGATGAAGAAGCTCGAGTTAATGGCAGGAATGAAGAGAACTCGAGCTTGGTATGATGCTGCCATGATTGATGTTGACGCTGGTTTTGGAGATGACTGTTGTTGATACGAAACGATAAGAATGGGTTGAGCTTGTGGGGATGATGCTGGTAGGAATGGAATGAAGTCCTGAAGAGCTCGAGTTTAATGGCAGAGGTGCTCGTAATGATTGATGGTGGAACTGTACGGCTGGCTGCGAGAGTTTGAAGGGGAACCGAGCATGGCAGTGAAGACGATGGTGACTTAGGGCATAGCAGTCTGTGTTAATGGAGTTGAGTAATGGGTGGATATTTGCCTGAGATGGAAGGGAATGAGGACTCTGTGACGATATGGTGTTATGAGCTCGAGAGAAAGAAATGGCATGCGTTGATGGGGTCGTAGTGATCAATGGTGACTAATGGGAGAAGAACGGAGCTCGAGATAACACAGCTGGGAGCTGGGATATAATGCTGTCATGGTGGGATTGTTGTTTGGTGGAGAAACTTTATAATTGATCAGTAATGAAGTTAGTAACAGCAACGATGGTTAAGAAGAAGTTCAGGAAGGAAGTGGTGATCGAGTTCGCTGTAGGATGGATGGTTCTGTAGTCGATGGTGATTATGGCAGCGATGGAGAAGATATTAAGATGCTGCCATTAATACTGGCAGTGAATGAAGTGATGTTACCATGGGAAGAATGGCTTACTGTCATGGCAGTTGATGGAGGTTTGAGCTTGATCGATTCTTAACGAAATCAGAAGATTATAATTCTTACGGAGAGCCTGGTATACGTGGAAGGGCTGTGGTCGAAAACAAAATCCAGGGAGTTTGGAAACTCACGATTACCAGACTTCCCGTGAGATGAATGGCCGGCAAAGTAAAACTCAGGGACTTCTATTTTTCACAAGTGGTCGTGGGAGTTCAACGAGAAAATTAAAATTGCGTAACTTTATTTTTTCATGGTGGCTTAACTGTCCGTGATTCTGACGGGAGTAAACAAAAATCCAGGGGAAATTATTTTCACGGAAGCATGTATGTCCGTGGGTTTGGATTAGGGTATACTGTCAGTTCCATGGAACTGACAGTTGGGCGAAAGTAATTGAGCTGGACTTCACCGGTTTGTGCGCAAGCCCAACAGCTATTTGGGGACTTTGGCTCGACCAGACTTTGGCCGAGAGTCTTGTTTCTGAATTGTGGCTAGTATTTGGCAACCGTTTTGCACGGGATTCGACGCACGAGCACATTAATATTTGGGACACCTACATAAGAAATATTTCTATCTTTTAATATTTTATCAAGCCATTGGAGAGGAGAACTCAAGAGAAGAAAAGCTAGGGTTTGGAGCTATTTGCATCACCGTAACTATTTCTTTACCATTTTATCATATGAAACTCATGGGTTATGTTAGTACCATGAGTACCTAAACTTCTTAGTGATTGGGGATGAATTCTAAGTTCTAGACATGATTTGAGTTATTATATAAATTTATTTTGAAGTTCTTCACATGATTATTGATTGTTTATACTAATTAGATACTTATGATTGATTGTTTAGGTGGCCAACTGAATTAATTTGTTGATTCAATTAAATGCTAGTATTGAGTTAGGAGATAAGTAATAGTCGAATAATTCATACAAAAGTAGAGAACACAAGACCTTGCAGAGGGATTCTGTGTAGCGATTGTGTGTGTAAACAACACTAGAAAGTGGACCTTGAGCTAAGAGTCTAACTACTAGGACCAATCTATAATTCACAAAAGATAAATCATTCGGAAAAATTACACCTTGAGTGAGCTACTACTAGGTGGTTTCGAAGAATAGAATCTGGTATTGGAGAGCTTCCATACCCAGTGATATAAGGAATTTAGGGGATAGCACTGAGCTAGTTGTTATTCCACGGTTGGTAATAATCTGTGATTAATTGTATTAATGGATGAATATGATAACTTGATGACGGTTTAGTAACGAAGAAGGATTCCCTGATCATATTTCTCTCCATTGCTTGCAATCTTAATTACTTTAATTGCTTTGTTATTTACTTTGTTCCAAAATCTAAAACAAACCCCCCATTGTGGCACTTTTTGACAACTAAATCTCCTTCCTCTTCGTGGGAACGAATCTTATTTGCTACTATATTATTCATTAGTAAAGTAGAATATAAGTGAATTAATTTGAGCACCTACGACATGCATCAAATTTTGGCGCCGCTGCCGGGGAGCTGTCGGTAGCTTTAGTAGTTTAGTTGTTATTTGTTTTTGTTTTATTTTTGTTTTTAGTCTTATTTTTAGTTCTTGATTTAGCTTTTGAGAATTTTGTTTCAGGTACTTAATCTCTGGCATCAAAGGATTGGAATTACCCGAGGTGTGGAATTCAAACTCACAAAGGAACGGTACTACAAGCACGTTCAAAGTTGCAAGAAGAACCTTCTACATCAACAATGGTAGGCGGTACAAATAATATACCACCACCTCCACCTGCGCAGAGGAAGCTGCGAGAGTTGACATCTCCATGCTTAGATTCACAACCACTATGTATTACTATCACAAATCCAGTGGAGCTGAAGTTGAATCTACTTCATCATCTACCAAATTTCAAGGGACTTCCAGGCGAGGATCCGAACGTCATCTTCGACAAATTCAACAAAAGATGACAAGTCTTAGGCAACGTACCGAAGACAGTGATACGACATGCTGCAAGCCTTCCAATTCTCTTTAATAGATTCAGCGGAAGAATGGTTATATTACCTTCCTCCGGGGAGTATTACAACATGGGCGGAGATGAAAAATCTATTTTTAGAGAAGTATTTTCCTGTTTCTAAGGCAGCATCCATGCGTAAAGAGATTAGTGGTATTCTTCAATTTACTGGGGAACCTCTTTATGAATATTGGGATAGGTACAAAAAGTTGGTGGCGAGTTGCCCTCACCACAATATATCTCCAACACTCATCATTCAATATTTCTACGAAGGATTACTTCCAGAGCAACGGAATTTGATTGATGCAGCTATTGGTGGTTCACTTACTGAGAAGACAATCTCGCAGGCAACCAGTTTGATGAGAGTATGGCTTCCAATGCTCAACAATTCTACACTAGAAATGACTCTAATGTCAGAAGAGTTAGCGAGATGGGAGAGTTTGCATAGTCAGAGCAACGGATGAACAACATAGAGAAGGTAGTACAACGAATTGCAACAGTGATTATTCCTACTTATGAGGAAGAGTCAGAATATGTGAATGTTGTATTTCCTAATCAGAGGCCAAGGTATGATCCCTACTCTAATACTTATAATCCAGATTGGAAAGATCACCCAAATTTCAGTTATGCAAATCAGCAAGCTGCAGCTCCGAATCCTTATGGGCAACAAAGTGGTTTTCAACAACCACAATTCCAGCCACAACCACAACCTCAACCTCAACAACAGAACCAAAGCTCAAATCTGGAGGAGATGATGAAAATGATGATGCAAAAGCAAGATGCAAATGCTCAGCGTCAAGATGCAATTTTGCAAAAACAGGATATGGCTATAAAAGACTTGCAAAAACAGATGGAACAATTGACTACATATATGAATCAACTAAAAGCACAGACTTCGACAAAGTTGCCATCACAAACTTTTGTGAATCCAATAGAGAATATTAATGCAGTGCTTTTGAGGAGTGGTAAGCAAACAGAAGAGCCAAAGAAACAAGAAAAGGTTAGTCACGACTTGGAAAAGGAAGTATAGGTGGAAACCGTTCCAAAGGAAAATCCAACCTCAACCGGCCAACCTAAGGACACGATTCCTACTTTTACCACACCACCTCCTTTTCCTAGTCGTTTTGCGAAGTCTAAGAAGCAAGTTCAAGATGAAGAGATTCTAGATATTTTCCGCAAGCTACAAATAAATATCCCATTTATTGAAGCCATCAGATTAGTACCCAGGTATGCCAAGGTTTTGAGGGATTTGTGTACAAAGAAGGAGAGGTTGATTCCTAATAAAATCACTCAGGTGGGCGAAAGTGCTTCTGCTATGTTACTTAAGAAGATGCCTGCAAAGTGCAAAGATCCCGGGGGTTTCACCGTGCCAATTACTATTGGTACCAAGAGGTTTGAGCGCATTTTACTTGATTTGGGAGCTTCCGTAAGCGTTATGTCAGCCGATGTTTATGATTCTTTGAACCTAAAAGAGACAGGGATTATCATTCAACTAGCTAATAAGTCTAACATATATCCTAAGGGACTCGTGGAAGACGTTTTGGTGCAATTGAATGAACTGATCTTTCCGGTTGATTTCTTTGTAGTGGATATGCATAATAGAGATAATTGTTCTTCTACTTCATTACTTCTTGGTAGACCATTTATGAAAACTGCAAAGACGAAGATTGATGTCGATAGTGGGACACTTACTATGGAGTTTTATAAAGAAATTATACGCTTTAATATTTTTGAATCAATGCGGTATCCGAGTGATGTCCACTCTGTCTTCTCTATTGATTTTGTTGATTCGGTAGATCATAAGGTGTTTGATGATCGTGGGAGTAAGCTAAACTCCCATAATTTACCACTTTTGGACACATACTTGGATGCTAAATTTGTGGAAAATTGTGGTGCTTTTGCGCCACAACAGAAAGTCCAATTTGATATTTCTACTTGTATGTCGTTGCCCATTATTGATGAAATTGCTTTATATTTTGTTGTGCAGGCACTCAAATTAGAACCTAAGCCTCCTTACCACTTTACGTATCCTTACTTGGGTGATGGGGAAAAGCACAAGGAATTATGGGAGGTTCAAAACGATAAGGTGAATGTAGACTCCCTTGAGTTTCACGATTTGCTCCCTCTGGAGGAGTAGGATGCCAAGTCGGACTGACGACTTTAAACCAAGCGCTTAATGGGAGGCAACCTGTAGGTTTTGTATCTTAAACCCTTTTATTTTTTGTTTTTATTGTTTTCATATCATATTTGCATCCCCATGGTTAACTTCATTGAGTCCAGAATCTATCTTAGAAGAGGATTATGACGAATACCTTTTCGTCAGAAAAATTCATACTGCGCGGAGTTCAGTTCAGAGACCATAACTCTCAGACCGTTATCGAAACACTATGCCCTTTTGACGCTCTGTAGAAAACACGTAGATGAACAACTTTTGTGAAATGGAGTTTTTCCAAATTCCTTACCAATTTGCACAGTTTTTGCATTTTATCTACTGTTACGTCATAATTCAGAATTTTCGGTTTTACACATTGAGTACAATGTGAAGTTTAAGTGTGGGGGAGTATTTTGCATATAGATTTTTCATTTTTTTTTTTGCATAAAACCTTCAACTTGTAGAGATTTTAAAGTCACTAGCATGCTTCTAGGTATGTTTACATAGAGATTATGACCGACATAACTGAACTTGGAAGTGTTAGGGAACTGCGTTGGATTTCTTGCTTGTTAGAGTGTTAAATAATGGATTTAATCATGTCGGTGATGCAAATTAGGAGCAAGGAGAAATGCATTATTAGAGTTGTCGATCAATCATTAGTGGAGACTACCTATTTTCATATCAACTGAGGCACCAAACCAGATTTCTTTGTAGCTGACTAAAGAGCTTTCTTTTGAGTGTGTGTCACCGTACGTTAATTCCAGGTAGAATGTAAAAAGAGGGGGTCTAACAACACCACCCAATATTTAGCTTAGCAATCTGTATGGACTAACTCCGAAACACTTTCTAGAGAATCAACTAGACAGTCAGACTCAATCTAGGTAAAAGCATCTCAAGGAGTTAATATCTCTCCCTTGTTTTGATTTACTCAAGCTAATAGAAATCAGCGAGTCTTTAATCAAACACAAGGAATAACTTGGACGGTACCAAAGACCAATGTCCAAGGATTAATCAATGACAATCAAAAACCAAAGGTTGGATTATGCTAATTGATGGTCTAACGCACAACCTGTATTATTTCAATTATAAAGATAAAACAATATAATGCGGAAATTGAAATAACACAGACACCAGAAATTTTGTTAACGAGGAAACCGCAAATGCAGAAAAACCCCGGGACCTAGTCCGGATTGAATACACACTGTATTAAGACGCTACAGACACTAGACTACTCCAATCTAACTTCGTATTGGACTGTAGTTGAACCCCAATCAGTCTCCCACTGATCTAAGGTACAGTTGTACTCCCTACGCCTTTGATCCAGCAGGATATTGCGCACTTGATTCCCTTAACTGATCTCACCCACAACTAAGAGTTGTTACGACCTAAATCGCAGGCTTTAACAATAAACAAATCTGTCTCACACAGACAAGTCTATCAAAGGATCAATCTGTCTCCCACAGAAAAACCCTAAAAGTTTTTGTTCCGTCTTTTGATAATAATCAAGGTGAACAGGAACCAATTAATAATCCGGTCTTATATTCCTGAAGAACAGTGATAAGTGCATAATTAATATGATTTTAGTATCCATTTCATACTTGTTTTAGCTATTATTCTTGCATGTATTCGTATTATTACCATTGCTTTCTATTATTTGTCTCTATTAGGTGAATCATCCAAAAAGGAGCTACAAAGTGCTGAAAAGAGCTAAGAAGAGAAGTATCCCAAGTGAAAAAGCGGGGGTCTAAGAACACCACCCAATATTTCGCTTAGCAATCTTTATGGACTAACTCTGAAATACTTTGCTAGAGAATCAACTAGACAGTCAGACTCAATCTAGATAAAAGTATCTCAAGGAGTTAATATCTCTCTCTTGATTTGATTTTTACTCAAGCTAAAAACAATAGCGAGTCTTTATCAAATACAAGGAATACTTGGACGGTACCAAAGACCAATGTCCAAGGATCAATCAATATCAATCAACAACCAAAGGTTGGATTTCCAATTGATGATCACAAACGCACAACATGTATTATCTCAATTATATAAAATATAATGCGGAAAAGAAATAACACAGACACCAGAAATTTTGTTAACGAGGAAACCTCAAATGCGGAAAAACCCCGGGACCTAGTCCAGATTGAATACACACTGTATTAAGCCGCTACAGACACTAGCCTACTGCAAACTAACTTCGGACTGGACTATAGTTGAACCCCTCTCAATCTCTCACTGATACAAGGTACAGTTGTACTCCTACGCCTCTGATCCCAGCAGAATACTGCGCACTTGATTCCCTTAGCTGATCTCACCCACAACCAAGAGTTGTTGTAACCCAAAATCACAGACTTGATAATAAACAGATCTGTCTCACACAGAAAATTCTATAAAAGGATAAACCTGTCTCCCACAGATAAACCCTAGGTTTTGCTCCGTCTTTTGATATAAAATCAAGGTGAAAAGGAACCAATTGATAATCCGGTCTTATATTCCCGAAGAACAGCCTAGATTAATCAATCACCTCTCTACAATCCTTCCTGACTACACAAGCAGATTGTCGAGGAATCACAAACAGTGAAACGAAGATGTTTGTGACTTCTTTATCTTGCCTATCGGAGAACTCTCACGATCTCAATCCAATCAATCGATTGTACTCGTATGATAGAAAATGCAAGATCAGATCACACAACTACGATAAAGTAGTATCGATCTGGCTTCACAATCCCAATGAAGTCTTGAAGTCGTTAACCTGATTTTAGAGAAGAAAATCAAAGGTTAATGGAGATCGAATCTAGCGGGAGCACTAGTAGCACACAGACGTGTGGGGATTAGTTTTGCACAATGCTAGATGTCTCCTTTATATAGCCTTCAAATCAGGGTTTTGCCTTAGTTAGAAAGCAATCCTTATTCACTGTTAGATGAAAACCTGATTTAGATTCAAGCTAATATTTCTCAACCGTTAGATCGAAAACTTAGTTTGTCACACACACTTGGGTAGACGTTTACTGGGTTCGTGAAAACCATGCCCAAACGTGTACGTGTATGTTGGTTCAACATAGTAACTCAAAAAGTTAACCATATGAGAATTTCATATTAACCTTGTTCTTCTTCACCATAACTAATTCAATTGACTCAAATGAACTAGTTAAAGAGTTGTTCAATTGCTATGAGATCTTTTGTAACTACACAAGACACAATTGAAACAAAGATGATTCGATTTGATTGAATCGGCTCATGAACATTATTGCCACGGTTTGCATAAAGCATTCCTTAGTAATTTAATGTTTCATGTTCAAAGCACATCTTTAGATCATAACCTCTTAAGTTCACAAACAAGTTCGCGGACTTAAGTTAATCGGTTAAGTTTTCCAAACTCAGCAGAAATTCTCGGAAAGAGAACTTCCGCCAGTTCGCGGACTTAGCACACAAACGAGTTTTGGAAAATCCAGCAGAAATTCTTGGTCGAGAACTTCCGACAGTTCGCGGACTGAATCTGCGAACTAGGTTCGAGGACTTGGCAAGCCAATTCCACAATCCTCCCGATTTCTCTTGATCAACAAAGTTCGAAAACTTCGGTTCAAGGAGTACATGGTTATGTAATCTAAACTCTCATTTCAATCATTGAGACATTCTCAGATGACGCTATGTAGCCGTTATTCACAGACCGATTCACGTCAGAGCAATTCTCAAAGTGATTGAAACTTTTCATGACTTTCGTCACTAGGTGAAGATAAACTTGATCAAATCGAAACTCTTTACTAACACACGATTTCGAGATAAAAGATAAGCAATGAATGCTCAGGTCGAAATATCAAATGTGTATGATCTAGTCTATATAGCATACGACTTTTGTCTCATAAGAAGTAGGAGATAGAAGAGATGGACTTTTGAGTGATAGATAAGTTCAAGTCTCCACATACCTTTTTGTTGATGAAGTTCCAGGGTTCCTTGTATAGATCTTTGTCGTTGTATGATGAATCGCCATGAAGTCCTTGAGCTCAACTACACTTTTCTATCCTAGTCCGAGACTTAGCAATGTATGCTAGAAGTCAAGACTTATAGTTTTGATCACTAACATTGACAAACATGCTTGAGATATCAACGCATGCGAGGTTGACCGAGCTATGCTCTAACAATCTCCCCCTTTGTCAATTTTAGTGAAAAACTATTAATACACATGGAATACAAAAAAGATAAACTTTAGTGGCTCCTATTCCATAGTCTAATCTTCAACGTTCCTTGAAATCTTCGTCCTTCCAAGTACTCCAATGATCCCAAAGGTTGTAAGTTTAGCACCATCGTTGTTGAAGATCCATAGCTATAACAATGAGAGAAATTGAGATTTTCGGTCATTATTATACAGTGTCATAGTATTATTATATAACATCAAAGTCCAATTGTACCACGACTTTAACAATAATACTACGGTGATATGTATCACTCCCCCTTAGTCAATACTCCATCTCGATCATGGAAACCACTCCCCCTTACACAATGATCCGAAAACCATATGTATTTGTAGTGTGAACTACAATATTTCTCCCCCTTTTTGTCAATAAAATTGGCAAAGGTACAAGAATGGGATCATAATGAAATTTCCACAAGAGACATTTCATGACCAAAAGAAAAATACATACCAACTTAATTTAGATGCAATCTAATAGCCGAAGCTAACAACATTCATCAAGGAGTTTTAAGATACAAGATAACCCCAATAATTCCACAGCCGCACTCCGCGCAAGATATTACCATTAAGCACAAGTTCAAAAGAACTCTCCCCCATTTGATGTCATTCCCGAGAGAACAACAAGAGCGACCTTAATTTCGAAAGAAAAGAAGGATTTTTTATTGGACACCAAAAACCATAGGAATGATTTTCTATATCCAAAGCTCAACCAAATTAACCACAAGTAAACCCATGATTAATTCAATTGGAATACGCAACTAAATCAAACCACAAAAGTGATCAATTTAATTGAAAGTGCTCAACATAAGTAAACTCACGGAGCTTCGACTAAGTCAATCACACGGAGATGACTAACTTAACCGTTCAAATACTCAACATAAGGAAAACCTTACGAAATATATGACTACATTAACTAAAGAACATGATAGTGTAGCCTTTCATATACTCAACCCAAGAACTTGTGGAATATATGAAAACTCAAGTAAATTAATTACAAGAGAACCTATAATTAATCTAATTGGAATACAAACAACCAAACTAATCACCGAAGTAATCAATTTAATTATTTTGGGCTCAACATAAAAGAACTTATGGAACCCCGACTAAGTTCATCATAGAATATGACAACCTTAACCGTACATGTACTCAACATAAGAAAGAAGACTTATGGAGTACTAACTAAATAACCAAACTAGTTGATTAATTTAGTTCCTAATGCTCGACATATAACATCTTATGGAACAACCAACAAAGCCAAGGTAAATCGACTTAGTTGTAAGGTGCTCAACATAAGACATACAATGGAGCCTTCACGGTAAAACATAATAAAATGGATCAATGAAGATCAATACCGTGGATAACATACAATGATCTATTCTATCTTCCATCATAACGACATAATAGACTTTATCCTTATTGAACAAAAGATTTTATCCTATTTTCCATCAAATACATGATTGCATAGGCATAATTTTTGTATATGTCAAAAGTCCATTCGTCATTTCATCAATATGAATACCGATTCATGAACGACTTTAATTTTGACTGCAATATGGGACCTTCAAGTTCACGGACGTAAACAATACATATCCCATAAAATATTGCAATATCACAAACCATTAAAATACTGCAATAAACATCATCCTCCAAATATTTTTATAATTTAATAACAATAAACCTAAAAAATAACATAAGAAGATGAAAACAAAAATAGCTATGTGTAGTCACAATCATCGCTATTCAAAGCACTAGTTATTCTTCCAACTAATCCAAAAAGAAGACATACTAGGCAAATAAGAAGATGCATTACTCATCACCTTCATTGTCGGACAATTTCCAAGTAGCTTGAATTGAATCCAACTCTTCCTTGACCTCGGGACACTTGGTTCCAATTAACGACACTTGATCTTTTAAGCACTTCACTCTTGCATTTACCTTCCATACACCCTTGTAAACTTTTTGAATAAGCCTCAAGGTGGTAGGGTCTTCAACATCAAGAGGAGTACCTCTTTGTCGCTTGCGAACATTTTCCCTTATACGCCGAAAAGTACATGGACGAACAAGTTTGGGAACCCCAAGAGAATTTCCAATAAAATCAAGTCCACGATCACGACAAATTTGGCTAATCAAACAAGGATATCCTAACATCTTGATGTGAGAAGTCATCGTCATCATTTGAAAGATGATAAAGCCATAAATATCAAGATCTATACTGTCGGATGCAAGGAAGAAGACTAATTCCACAAATTCATAACTCCACCAAGAATTCTCAATTGTGGAGGGAAAAAGGTTAGAGATACCGAGTTTTCCAAACGCCATTAAAGCACTACTAAGATCATTAGTAGGAAACTTTCCTTGACTCCAAACAACCTTCTTTCCACAAAGTCCAATAGAGATATCATCATATGAAGGACGTTCATCACTTTGATACGACGAAAAGAACCAGTTTAAGGAAGGATTTTGACCATTAATTGTAGCCTTCACTTTCTTCAAACATGTGGAGGAAATTCCAGTACACTGACGTACGTTAGCTGCCAGCATTGTATTCCTGCTTGTGCTGCATCTAGTAACAGGTGCCATGGAATAGAAGTTTTTGAAATACACCGTTCGTGAACCACAGAAAACCCTGGAAAAACAAAAGCTTTTGTATTTTTAGAGATATATATAGGTAAAAACAAAAATAACCAAAATACACTCCTTGAGCCAAAAGACGCAAATCCCCATTTTCTCAAGACAAACATGGGGACGCGAACGTCTAGGGTTAGGTAGAACCAATGGGTTCAAAAATCTCCCCTTGTTTATCCTATAGTGGCTTTTTAAGGTAAGACACTTGAGCAGAGATTCTTCTTCTTTTGTTCCCCGAAGCACTTGTCACGTAGGACCTGCAACGATTATAAGTAAATTGAATAGCTAAAAAGCATTCCATAGGATAAATCGTTTCTTTAGGCTCAACAACTTCAACACGTGAGTGTCCTTGATAAATGATCCTGAGATTATCTCTGAAGGTGTTTAAACATTCTCCCTCATTCCTGGATACCCATTTAGAACCTTCATAATAGACATTGGACTTGCATGGTACAAGGTTCCGCACAACTTGTCTATGAAGTTGATCTAACTCATTAATCATCGATTTTTTCCAAGAGGAGTTGCTCAGAGTTATATCAATATTTCATGGTTCTGAATGAGACGAATAGCAACCCATCGGAAGATGTCCTTCTGTCTTGGTTGTAGAGTCTTTTCCAAGTTTGGAGGCGATAGAGGATACACAAAATGAGGAATCACCTAACACATGTAGAAAAGGGCCACAATGACTGTCACTACACCATCGAAGAGAAGAAGTAGGACAGGAAGTAAGATTGCCTATACCATCAGTACTTTTCTGTATATAATTTCCTGATAGTATTGTATGTCCCTTTTGAGTAATGCACGATTGCACAGCATTCTTGCAAGGATTACTTTCAGTCTTCAGACTCTTTAAAGATGACGTAGAGGGTCGAAGAGGATGATCGGATGAGTATCCATAAAGGCCAGACCCTTGGAATTTGTCTGAGTGGTTCCTAGTCACATCAGTTTTCTCAACAAATGATCGTTGAACATTATCTGAAGAGTGACAATTCTTTAGAAAGGAAAAAATGGATTCTCTTAGATTCAACGAGAGATTCTTACTAGATATCAAATCCTTAAGAGTTGCAATATCTGCAACAAGACCAGAATAGATCTAGGTTTGTTCTTCCAATCTCTTCTGAAGATTAACCAGTTTATCATACCTTTTCCTACGGTTGTTTTTTAAACCTGGTGAGGCGTCAAATGAGACTTTACGGTCCATATAGTCAGATCTCCACAAACACAGACTATTGAGGTCTTTAACGTGTTTGCCTGCTCTGATACCAATTGAAAAAGCGGGGTCTAAGAACACCACCCAATATTTCGCTTAGAAATCTGTATGGACTAATTCCGAAATACTTTGCTAGAGAATCAACTAGACAGTCAGACTCAATCTAGATAAAAGTATCTCAAGGAGTTAATATCTCTCTCTTGATTTGATTTTTACTTAAGCTAAAAACAATAGCGAGTCTTTATCAAATACAAGGAATACTTGGACGGTACCAAAGACCAATGTCCAAGGATCAATCAATATCAATCAACAACCAAAGTTTGGATTTCCAATTGATGATCACGAACGCACAACCTGTATTATTTCAATTATATAAAATATAATGCGGAAAATAAATAACACAAACACCAGAAATTTTGTTAACGAGGAAACCGCAAATGCAGAAAAACCCTGGGACCTAGTCCAGATTGAATACACACTGTATTAAGCCGCTACAGACACTAGCCTACTGCAAACTAACTTCAGACTGGACTATAGTTGAACCCCTATCAATCTCCCACTGATACAAGGTACAGTTGTACTCCTACGCCTCTGATCCCAGCAGGATACTGCGCACTTGATTCCCTTAGCTGATCTCACCCACAACCAAGAGTTGATGTAACCCAAAATCACAGACTTGGTAATAAACAGATCTGTCTCACACAGAAAAGTCTATAAAAGGATAAATTTGTCTCTCACAGATAAACCCAAGGTTTTGTTCCGTCTTTCGACATAAAATCAAGATGAACATGAACCAATTGATAATTCGGTCTTATATTCCCGAAGAACAGCCTAGATTAATCAATCACCTCTCTACAATCCTTCCTCACTACACAAGCGGATTGTCGAGGAATCACAAACAGTGAGACGAAGATGTTTGTGACTTCTTTATCTTGCCTATCGGAGAACTCTCACGATCTCAATCCAATCAATCGATTGTACTCGTACGATAGAATATGCAAGATCAGATCACACAACTACGATAAAGTAGTATCGGTTTGGCTTCATAATCCCAATGAAGTCTTTAAGTCGTTAACCTGATTTTAGAGAAGAAAATCAAAGGTTAATAGAGATCGACTCTAGCGGGCGCACTAGTAGCACACAGACGTGTGGGGATTAGTTTTGCACAATGTTAGATGTATCCTTTATATAGCCTTCAAATCAGGGTTTTTCCTTAGTTACAAAGCAATCCTTATTCACCGTTAGATAAAAACCTTATTTAGATTCAAGCTAATATTTCTCAACCGTTAGATCGAAAACTTAGCTTGTCACACACACTTGGGTAGACGTTTACTGGGTTCGTGAAAACCATGCCCAAACGTGTACGTGTATGTTGGTTCAACATAGTAACTCAAAAAGTTAACCATATGATCATTTCATATTAACCTTGTTCTTCTTCACCATAACTAGTTCAATTGACTCAAATGAACTAGTTAAAGAGTTGTTCAATTGCTATGAGATCTTATGTAACTACACAAGACACAATTGAAACAAAGATGATTCGATTGAATCGGCTCATGAACATTATAGCCACGGTTTGCATAAAGCATTCCTTAGTAATTTAATGTTTCGTGTTCAAAGCACATCTTTAGATCATAACCTCTTAAGTTCACAAACAAGTTCGCAGACTTAATTTAATCGGTTGAGTTTTCCAAACTCAGCATAAATTCTCGGTCGAGAACTTCTGACAGTTCGCAAACTGAGTCGGCGAACTAGGTTTGCGGACTTGGAAAGCCAATTCCACAAACATTGACAAACATGCTTGAGATATCAACGCATGATAGATTAACCGATCTATGCTCTAACACCAAGTATCCAAGCGCCCAAGTCCAAGAGAAGTGGAAGAAGTGCGACCAAAAGGAGCAAAACACTCATAATCAAGACACAGGCCAAATACCGATCTTAACTCATTCAAATTAAGTATTTCTCATCATCATCTTGAAGAGAATTGAAAGATAAAAAATAATTCAAAAAGAATGAGGACATTCCGAGTTCGGATGAAGAAGTTGTGGCCAAAACAGTTTCCATTGAATACCGAAGACAGTGAAGTCCGCGAACTGGGTTTGCGAACCGAGTTCGCAGACTTATTTCCGAAAATATCTGCTGGAATTTGAAGTTTTCGGACTGGGTACGCGAACTTATCAAATGGGAAACGTGTATTGACACCTTGGAAGGCCTAAGGGCACGTTTGAAGTCGTTAGGTCATATTTTCGGGTCGGGTTCCTAAACCTAACTAAATACTTGTATACCAAGCAATGTAAACCTATAAAAAGGTATTAGGTTATGTAAAATATTATCATCGAATCTCATATCACAAGTTTTACATCAAAAACCTAGGGTTTACCCCTTTAGGGGGAACCACCATTCTTCATCTTCTTTGTAATATGAGTAGCTAAATCCTTTGTTGATTAAGGATGAATTCAATGTTCTAAGCATGAATCTTTATTAATAATACAAATATATTGAGAGTTATTATCATCATCGTTTGTATTTACCATATCTAGGGTTTATGAGTGATTCTTATATTGATTTGGGAGGCCTACTAGATCAGTATATTGATTGTTCTACTGCTAGTGGAAGTTATGAGATAAGTAATCGTCGATTAACTCTCTACACGAGTAGAAATCGCGAGACCTTACTGAGGGATTCTGTGTAGAAGTCGTGTGTGAAGATAACACCAGCAAGTAAACCTTGAGCTAAGAGTTTAACTACTGGGATCAACCTAATTCACAAAGCTTAAAGCGTTCGATTGGATTACACATTAAGTGAGCTACTACTTGGTGGTTCAGTTGAATAGAATCTGATATTGGAGAGCTTCCGTATCCGTGGTAAAAGGAGTTTTGGGGATAACACAGAGCTAGCTGTTATTCCACGGTTGGTGATGAATGGTTCTTATGAACAATAGATAAGTATATTAATCCAGTTATCACTTGGTAACGGCGAAGGATTCCTTGATCATCTTTCTTTTATTATTAACTTTTTATTAATATTAAAACCAAATCCCCCCTTTGTTATTTACTTTATCTTGTTGATCAAATAACCTATCAATTACACAACTCTCTGTGGGAACGATCTCTTACTACCGCTATATTACCAGTTAATTAGTCGGAAATTATATTTAATAATTTGTTGAGCCTACGACATCCCATACAAATTTTGGTGCCGCTGCCGGGGAGCAGTTTCTAATTGATTTCTTAGTTGTTTAGCTTGTTTTTATTTTTTTTAAATTTTTATTTTGATTTTCTTTTTCTTGTGAGTCGTCATGTTTCCTTACGGAAATAACATGTACGGAACACAAGATTACAAATACAACAGTGGTAATCATTATGGTTTTCAATCTCATTCATATGACAACTACCAACCATCCTATGGGTATAATCAAAACCAATCTTTTGGCTATGATCAATATCCCACGGAACCTTATGGATATTCTCATGCATGTCAACAACCTTATGATGGGTATGTATATGGACAATCACAAGGATGGGAGGATAGTTACAATTCTAATAATTTATATCATGAACGTGAGCAGAAGCTTGATCAGATTATGTATTATTTAAAGGCCAGTATTTCCACATTGGAGTCACTCAATGATCAACTAAGCGCGGAAAACAATATGTCAACCGAATCTTACTTCAATATATCTAACCAAACTCCTGATCGTTTTTATGATCATTCACCTATTCAAAAAAGGGAGACTTGGTCTGGAAATAGTGTGGTGAGTGAAGGTGTTGGTTTTGATAAATGTCTTGACCAATTCCAAGTGATGGCACAACATCAGCAAGGGCTCCATACAATTAAACATAAACAATATGAGCAACTTCAGGAAATTCAAAGGCGTGCAGAGAACTTAAAAATACAAACTGCTCAACTTAGTGAAGGTGGGAATGAGGAAGAAGTTTGGCCTCAAAATCAAAACGATTCTGAAATTCCTATGGATGACGAAGATTCCGATGAAGATGAACAATTTTTTGAAAGTACTTTCAACAATGATACGATTATCCCAACTCCGGATCATAATAACGATCATTCGCCTATTCAAAAGGAGGAGTTTGGGTATGACATATTTATTGTTATAAATGGTGTAACGTACTCAAACGAAGAAATTAGGAGTTGCATCAATGAATTGGACGTTTTAGGAGAGGATTCGGATTCCGATGACGAGGTTGTTCAAGAGATGAAGATTGAGTATAAAACCAAATTGATTAAAGTCGTGGAAGACCCAATTGAGCTAGTTAATAATAGTTCAATATAGGACCACGATATACTTGAGGTAAATAATTCATTGGAGATAACTAATGAGGATCCGAAACAAGGTTTGTCTAATCCTTTGCATAATTCTATATCTATTGATCCTTTTCCTCTAATCGAAGTAGCTTCTCAAAGAGTTGTTAACCCAACTTTTAAGAAAATACCTCACTTAGGATTGGAGTTGTGTGCTTCTAAAGTTTTAACGGATTATTTTGCTTCTAAGTATCCACCACTTGATGTGTTTGATTCGAGTATTGTGCAGGTTCACCAAGCTGAGGAACCTTTTAAAGTTCCCGAATTCTATGTTCTCTATCCACTTTCGAGTGTAGAAAGGACTAAGTGTGGGGGAAACTTCAATAAAGTGATAGCTTCAATATTTATATTTTGTGCTAATGTTATTTTGAAGTTATTAATGGAATTGCAGATTGTTATTTGGAAGGATTGCCAAATTTTCAGATTGTTGGTGTACGTACGATAACAATAACGTCGGGCTGACGACGTTAAACCAAGCGCTGCGTGGGAGGCGACCCATCGGTTTTGTATCTTTATCCGTTTTGTTTTTAATTTTCTTAGTTTTTCATATCATATCTTGCATTCCCATCTTAGATTTTACAAAGTCCAATATCTATAATGAAAGTTTTGATGAATTCTCGTCAGAAAATTCTGACTGCGCAGTTGTTACCAAAATAGCTCTCGAGACTTCATACGGAGTCCGATTTGAGTGGTTGACCCCAACTTTTAAAGAGGACAGACATACATTTCTTTTACAAAAAGAAAATTTGAATTAGGAGTCTGTTAAGTTGGATCGATAGGCCTGGAAATTTGAGTTTCAGAATTTTTCCAGAACTTTTTCAGATTGCATGTCAGTCAGTCCGGAGGTCATAAAAGTCAGACCATTTATAGAAACACTGTGCCTTTTTGAAACCTTATATAAAAGACGTAGGTGAACAACTTTCATTTATGATGTTTTTCCTAGTTCCCTACCCATTTGTACAGTTTTCGAGTTTTTCAGGGCTGTTATGTCAGAAATCAGAATTTTCGGTTTTAAACATTGAGGACAATGTTGAGTTTAAGTGTGGGGGAGTAGTTAAGCATGTTTTGTTTGCATACAAAACAAATAATCATACTCTTTGATTTCTTGCATTCTTGAGACTTCATATTTTGGAGTTACTTATGAGCTATTTTGGATGACACGCTACACCTTTTAAGGTTGAAACAATTCTTCAATCTATAGATTAAGTTCCATGTATTTCAATCCTTATATATATACGTTCATAATTGAATGTGAAACTAATCTATGGTAGTCGTTTGAAAGAGTCATCTTCGCAATTAATCATTACTGAATCACTTTCTTTTTATTTTTGCAGTTTTATGTTTCTCTAAAGTGATTTGGTGAGATCCAGATACTGCCGTGGATGTTGTAGCAAGGTAATCATTGGTTGAGTTTATATAAAAGCCCCATAAGACAATTGTCTTACACTCGTAAATAGTAAAGAGTGAGCCGAAAAAGGAAAAAAAATTATATATAAATAAGGCTCCTCTTCTTTTATCGACATTACTAATAAATGATAGGTCCGGAATTTCGGACTAATCATAGTCGATGAAAACAAAAACCATATCATCATTATATAGCAAGTCAAAAAGACTATTGATGAGGTTCTTGACACTTTGGTAGCAGTATGTGTGAAACGTTGTCCCTGTCTCCGTCGCCTAAGCAAGCGTGGAGTGCAGGATCCAAGGTAACTATCATGTACTTGCTGAAAAGGAACATGCACTTAGAGTATCTAATCATGTGGTCGATTTAAATGGGTGCTTCTCTCAACTAGTGCACTATAAATATATACCCTTTGACGACATTCATACAAGTATTGTGGGTAACATCTTTCACTTAAGTCAACATTTGCACACTTCACTTTTCTATTTCCATTTTCTTATCTATCCATGTGATTTCAGTATGCGAGTGTCGTGAAAACGTTGCAACAAGTACAATGACTATCTTAGTGGAGTTTTGCAAACAGGTTGAATGTCACACATAAGTAATTGCTAATGTGTGATGATTGGAATGTATGTGGGATGTTTGCAGCTAAAGAACATATGCAAGCTAATTATTTGGCTTTCTACTTTGTGTCTATCCTTAGTGGTTCTTCTAAGGCGAGATATTGGAGTAGGTTTTGTGGGTATACCTCTTGTAAACCCTCATGAGACTATAACTCGTCCACTAGGGACACCTATGGGTTTAAAGGCCTGTTATTCATGCTAAGAGTAACCGTATCCTCACGACATGGAGTTGTTGTATTTAGGATTATTTTTATTTAGTTTGCTCAAGGACTAGCAAAAACTAAGTGTGGGGTAATTTGATAAGTGCATAATTCATATGATTTTAGTATCCATTCCATACTTGTTTTAGCTATTATTCTTGCATGTATTCGTATAATTACCATTGCTTTCTATTATTTTTATATATTAGGTGAATCATCCAAAAAGGAGCCACAAAGTTATGAAAAGATCTAAGAATAGAAGTATCCCAAGTATCCGAGCGCCCAAGTCCAAGAGAAGTGGAAGAAGTGCGACGAAAAGGACCAAAACGCTCATAATCAAGACACATGCCAAAGACCGATCTTAACTTATTCAAATTAAGTATTTATAATCATCATATTGAAGATAATTGAAAGATAAAAATAATCCAAAAAGAATGAGGACATTCCGAGTTCGGATGAAGAAGTTGTGGCCAAAACAGTTTCCATTGAATACCGAAGACAGTGAAGTCCGCGAACTGTTGCGAACCGAGTTCGCAGACTTATTTCCGAAAATATCTTCTGAAATTTGAAGTTTGCGGACTGGGTACGCGAACTTATCAAATGAGAAACGTGTATTCACACCTTGGAAGGCCTAAGGGCACGTTTGAAGTCGTTAGGTCATATTTTCGGGTCGGGTTCCTAAACCTAACTAAATACTTGGAGACCAAGCAATGTGAACCTATAAAAAGGTATTAGGTTATGTAAAATATTATCATCGAATATCATATCACAATTTTTACATCAAAAACCTAGGGTTTACCCCTTTAGGGGGAAACCACTATTCTTCATCTTCTTTGTAATATGAGTGGCTAAATCCTTTGTTGATTAAGGATGAATTCAGTGTTCTAAGCATGAAGCTTTATTAATAATACAAATATACTAAGAGTTATTATCATCATCGTTTGTGTTTACCATATCTAGGGTTTATGAGTGATTCTTATATTGATTTGGGAGGCCTACTAGATCAGTATATTGATTGTTCTACTGCTAGTGGAAGTTATGAGATAAGTAATCGTCGATTAACTCTCTACACAACTAGAAATGGCGAGACCTTACAGAGGGATTCTGTGTATCAATCGTGTGTGAAGATAACACCAGCAAGTAAACCTTGAGCTAAGAGTTTAACTACTAGGATCAACATAATTCACAAAGCTTAAAGCGTTCGATTGGATTACACCTTGAGTGAGCTACTACTTGGTGGTTCAGTTGAATAGAATCTGATATTGGAGAGCTTCTGTATCCGTGGTAAAAGGAGTTTTGGGGATAACACTGAGCTCGTTGTTATTCCACGGTTGGTGATGAATGGTTCTCATGAACAATAGATAAGTATATTAATCCAGTTATCGCTTGGTAACGGCGAAAGATTCCTTGATCATCTTTCTTTTATTATTATCTTTTTATCAATCTTAAAACCAAATCCCCCCTTTGTTATTTACTTTATCTTGCTTATCAAATAACCTATCAATTACACAGCTCTCTGTGGGAACGATTTCTTACTACCGCTATATTACCAGTTAATTAGTGTGAAATATTTTAATAATTTGTTGAGCCTATGACAGCCCATACAAACAGCCTAGATTAATCAATCACCTCACAACAGTCTTAATTGTATGGTAGCGAAACAAGATGTCGTGGAATCACAAACGATGAGACGAAGGTGTTTGTGATTACTTTTTATATCTTGCCTATCGGAGAACTCTCACGATCTCAAGCCAATCAATATGATTGTACTGTTACGATAGAAGATGCAAGATCAGATCATACAACTACGATAAAAGTAGTATCGGTCTGGGTTCACAATCCCAATGAAGTCTTTAAGTCGTTAACCTGGTTTTAGAAGAAGAAAACTAAAGGTTAAAGGAGAAACGACTCTAGCACGCAAACTAGTATCACACGTAAGGTGTGGGGATTAGTTTTGCACAATACTAGATGTCTCCTTTATATAGCCTTTCAAATCAGGGTTTTTCCTTTGTTACAAAGCAACCAATATTCACCGTTAGATGAAAACCTACTTTAGATTTGAGCTAATATTTCTCAACCGTTAGATCGAAAACTTAGCTTGTCATACACAAATGACTGTACGCTTCTAGGTTTGTTAACCGCACCCAAACGTGTACATTGTTGGTTCAACAATAGTCTACCCAAAGAGGTTAACCATATGAGCATTTCATACCAACCATGTTCTTCTTCACCATAACTAGTTCAATTGACTCAAATGAACTAGTTAAGAGATTTGTTCAATTTCAAGGAAATCTTATGTAACTACACAAGACACAACTGAAGCAAAGATGACTTGATTCACTCAAATCGGTTCATGAACTTTAATAGCCACGGTTTGCAAAATCATTCCTTAGTATTTTAAGATTAAGTTCAGAAATCATCTTTAGATATATAAATTTCTCAAGTTCGCAGACTAGGTTCGCGGACTTAAGACACCGGATAGAGTTTACAAACTCCAGCAGAAATTCTCGGGTTCGAGAACTACGCCGGTTCGCGGAATGGGTTCGCGGACTGGGCTCATGCAAGTAGTTTGTCGACTCCAGCAGAAATTCTCGGGTTTGAGAACTTCGGCAGTTCCCGGACTTGGCACTTGCCATACTTCTGGTTCTCTTGATCAACAAAGTTCGAAAACTTTGGTTCAAGGAATCCATTGGTTATGTAATCTAAACTCTCATTCCAATCATTGAAACATTCTTAGAGGACGTTATATAGTTGTTACACTATTTCTCGTCAAAGCAATTTTCAAAGTGATTGAAACACTCATGACTTTCGTCACTAGGTAAAGATAAACTTGGTCGAAGCGAAAAGCTTACCAACACATATTTCTAGATATAGATAGGCGAGGTATACTCGGCTCGAAATACCAGATGTGTATGATATAGTCTATATATATAGCATACGACTTTTGTCTCAAAGAGTAGGAGATAGAATAGATAGACTTTTGAGTGACAGATAAGTTCAAGTCTCCACATACCTTTTTGTCGAGAAGTTCCACCGGTTCCTTGAGTAGATCTTATACTTGTATGATGAATCGTCATGAAGTCCTTGAGCTCAACTACACTTACTATCCTAGTTCGAGACTTAGATATAAGAGACTAGAAATCAAGACTTATAGTTTTGATTACTAACATTGACAAACATGCTTGAGATAGCAACGCATACGAGTTTGACCGAGCAGTGCTCTAACAATATCCCCCTTTGTCAATTTTAGTGACAAAATTATCAATGCATATGGAATGCAAAAAAGATAATGAAACTTTAGTAACTCCTATTCCACATGTCTAATCTTCAACATTCTCGAAATCTTCGTCACTTCCAAGTACTCCAATGATCCCAAAGGTTGTAAGTTTAGCATCACCGTTGTTGAAGATTCGTAGCTGTAACAATGAGAAAGCATCGGTGTTGATCATTGTTATACAGTGTCATAGTATTATTACACAGTGTCAAAGTCCAATTGTATCATAACTTCAACAATAATACTACGGTGATATGTATCACTCCCCCTTAGTCAATACTCCATCTCACATGAAAACCACTCCCCCTTACACAATGATCCGAAAACCATATGTATTTGTAGTGTGAACTACATATTAATTCTTCCCCTTTTTGTCAATAAAATTGGAAAAGGTACAAGAACGGGATTATAATGAAATTTCCGTAAGAGACATTTCATGACTGAGAGAAAGAAACACACATCATCTTATTTAGATGCAATCATATAGCCGAAGCTAACAACATTCATCAAGGAGTTTAAAGATACAAGATTACCCCTCTAAAATTCCACAGCCGCACACCTCTCAAGATATGACCATTAAGCACAAGTTCAAAAGAACTCTCCCCCATTTGATGTCATTCCCGAAAGAACAACAACGAGCGACCTTAATTTCAAGAGAAAAGAAGGACATTCATTGGACACCAAAACCATATGAATGATTTTTATATCCAAAAACTCAATCAAATTAATCACAAGTAAACCTATGATTAATTTAATCGGAATACATAATCAAATCAAACACAAAAAGTGATCTATTTAATTGATTGTGCTCAACATAAGTGAACTTACGGAGTAACGACTAAGTTAACCATACAAGAGAGTGATTGGCTTAATCGTTCATATACTCCACACAAGAGATCTTATGGAGTAATAACTAAATAACCAAACAAGATAATTAATTTAGTTCTAAATGCTCAACATAAAGTACCTTACGGAACAACCAACAAAGCTAATCAAAAAATTAATCAACTTGGTTGTATCGTGCTCAACAAAAGACACATTACGGAGCCTCACAGTATTACATAAAATTTGGATCAGTGAATATCAATATTGTGGAATACACAAGTATTCATTCTATCTTCCATCACTATTCACATAACGACATTCAATAGACATAATCCTTGCAAACAAAAGATTTTAACCTATCTTTCGTCAAAGATTGACAATATAGGCTTAACTTTTGTAATTGTCAAAAGTCCATTCATTCTTTAACCAATGCATGAATATCGATCATAAACGACTTTACTTTTGACAAAGTATGGGACAAACATAGTTCACGGACGTAAACACCAATATCCCATAACAAGTTGCAATATGACAAATCATAAAGATTAGATACTGCAAAAACATCATCCTCCAAATATTTTTAGAATTTAAACCAATAAATCTAAAAACATGAAGATGAAACCGTTGGACATAGCAATGTGAAATCACAATAAAGGCTATTCCAAACTCTAGTAATCCTTCTCAAAAATAAGAATAACTTCTCATAAGAAGTTTCCTAGGCAATCAAGACAAACTCGTAATGCACATACAAGATGATTTGTCCTTAGAGAGTAGAATCAATCTTTTTTGCCCGGATTCACACCAATAATAGCTACCAAAAGCGTATAAAAATATTTTCTTAACAAAGAAGAATATACAAAGTCATTAACGACCATGCACTACAGTTCACATAAGATGATTGTGAACATTCAAGATTCCCATAGTAATGCACACTACTGCCCGTTATTGAACTTCCTTCTTTGTGATTCACCAACAACATTCTTGTAAAAGCTACAATGAGCTTAGAAGAGTAGTACTCCAAGAATACAAGTGCCCAAGTCCAAGAGAAGTGGAACAAGTGCAACGAAACGGAGCAAAACACTCAAAAACAAGAGACAGGACAAATACTAATCTTAACTCATCCAAATTCATAAATTCTCATCTTCATTTTGAATATAAATCAAAGAGGAAGAGAATTCAAAAAGAATGAGGTCATTCCGAGTTCGGACGAAGAAATTACGGCCAAAACAAGTTTACTGAATATCGACGTCTATAGGCAAGTATGCATACGGGTTTGCAAACGAATTTTCATAACTTGGAGCAGTTTGCAAACTGGGTATGCGAACTTAAACCCATGGATTTTGATAGAGCGATAAGAAAGGTATGTGAATCATTATAAGTTCTCTAATCAAATAAAAGAACAAATCTTGCTCAAGTTTATAGACATACCTTTTTAGATGAATCCAGTTGAATTCTACAGCCTTACCAAACATAATTTGTGCGCCCCAGTTGTTGTGCTTCCCTCACCGTATACATAGCAAGGCATTCTTGGTGAGGATGCACTTTCAACACACTCAAGTTGTTTTGAGGTGAACAATGTCTTGCTCACCACAAGTGACTTTTGGATTATCATGAAAGAGATCGCTTTTAGAACCTTTCACATCCAAATCCATCTTCCCAAAGATCTCTTTAAGTTTCAGCATCATGGATACTGCTTTCTCCATAGTCATGGAACTTTCTGGGATATCATTCCTTTTCACACTCAAAACATCATTGACTTTCTTTGGTATCCACTTTTGAGTGTGTTTAGGAACGACCAAAACCTTCTTCCCATTACTCTCTTCAAGATTTTCCGGAAGAGAATTGGATTGACTATTCTTTTGCAAGTTAGACTTTCTCCAATTGGGAGCATCAGATATTGTCTTCGTCTTTACGAAGTTATCCTTTTGATAACCATTACAATTGTGAAAAGGATTTGTATGACGTTTATAGGCAAATCTAGGCTTATCACAGCACCGACTTTTTTTCCTAAGGCTTGGAAAGTTACAACCTGTAACGTTAAGAGGATTAGTCTTAACGTATGATCTTGGTTTCACAACTTCTTTTGATGCCCAAAAGAGAACATCATGAAGTTTCTCATTCCTTATACGGAAACGACATCTCCTTTCCAGGTGACCTTTATTTCCGCAATAGTGGAAAACATAAGGAATGTTCTTACCTCGATTTGTATGTGCTGACTTTGGAGGTTGATATACTTTGCTCTTTCGAACCTTAACTTCCGGTGAAGGTATTTCACTTTTTCCATCAGGGGAAACCTTTTGTTGAGAAGAATCACTAGCCTTGACAAATTTTACCTCTTTGCTAATACTTGGAGCATCTATTCCCTTATAGCCCAATCCTCGTGTATCACGATGATTTTTACTTTCTCCTAGCATAGTGGTTAATTTGCTTGAACTAGTATTGAAATTTTTCAAGTCATCTTACAACATCTTGACTTTATCAAGAGCAGCAGCTAAATCAACCTCAAGGCGTTTTTCTCGAACGAGACAAGCACTTTCTCTGTCATCAAAACTAATATGTTGAGAGTTAAACCTTGCTTCAGATTCTGCAAGTTTCTCTTCCAACAAAAAGTACTTTTGATAAAGATTATCACATTCAAGTGACTTCATACATAGGTTTTCCTCAGAATCCTTGAGGATCGATTCGGTAGAACGATTCGAAAAATAAACACCTGCGTAACATCTTCTCAATTTCTTGTTTTCTCGACAGAGAGGAGTCAGAAGAGGTAAGACATGAGAAGTTGTAATCTTCTTCATATTCCAGGAATCCAAAAACTTAACATACTCTTAGACTTCCTCATCAACATCTCTATCAATATCTGGATCACCTTCATCAGAGAGTTCATCCAACTGTTCTTCTAGGAGAGTTTCCCAATCAACAGTTTTTACATCAAGAGAATGTTTAGATATTGACTTAGATGTGGCAGTTCTCTCAGGTGAATCCAAGCTTTTAGAATCATCTGGTAATTTCTGAACTGGTACGTTATTATAGATAGACTCGTTCATAATCAGATTGCTACAAACACAGACTTATAAGGTCTTTAACGTGTTTGCCTGCTCTGATACCAATTGAAAAAGCGGGGGTCTAACAACACCACCAAATATTTCGCTTAGAAATCTGTATGTACCAACTACGAAACACTTTCTAGAGAATCAGCTAGACAGTCAGACTCAATCTAGGTAAAAGTATCTCAAGGAGTTAATATCTCTCTCTTTTTTTGATTCACTCAAGATAATAGAAATCAGCGAGTCTATAATCAAACACAAGGAATAACTTGGAAGGTACCAAAGACCAATGTCCAAGGATCAATCTATGACAATCAACAACCAAAGGTTGGATTATGCTAATTGATGGTCTAACGCAGTACATGTATTATTTCAATGATAAAGATAAAACAATATAATGCGGAAATTGAAATAACACAGACACCAGAAATTTTGTTAACGAGGAAACCGCAAATGCAGAAAAACCCCGGGACCTAGTCCAGATTGAATACACATTGTACTAAGCCGCTACAGACACTAGCCTACTCCAAGCTAACTTCGGACTGCACTGTAGTTGAACCCCAATCAGTCTCCTACTGATCCATGGTACAGTTGTACTCCCTACGCCTCTGATCCCAGCAGGATACTGCGCACTTGATTCCCTTAGCTGATCTCACCCACAACTAAGAGTTGCTACGACCCAAAATCGCAGGCTTTAACAATAAACAAATCTGTCTCACACAGACAAGTCTATCAAAGGATCAATCTGTCACCCACAGAAAAACCCTAAAAGTTTTTGTTCCGAATTTTGAAAATAATCAAGGTGAACAGGAACCAATTGATAATCCGATCTTATATTCCCGAAGAACAACCTAGATTAATCAATCACCTCACAACAATCTTAATTGTATGGTAGCGAAACAAGATGTCGTGGAATCACAAACGATGAGACGAAGGTGTTTGTGATTACTTTTTATATCTTGCCTATCAGAGAACTCTCATGATCTCAATCCAATCAATATGATTGTACTGTTACAATAGAAGATGCAAGATCAGATCACACAACTACGATAAAAGTAGTATCGGTCTGGGTTCACAATCCCAATGAAGTCTTTAAGTCGTTAACCTGGTTTTAGAAGGAGAAAACCAAAGGTTAAAGGAGAAACGACTCTAGCACGCAAACTAGTATCACACGTAAGGTGTGGGGATTAGTTTTGCACAATACTAGATGTCTCCTTTGTATAGCCTTTCAAATCATGATTTTGCCTTAGTTACAAAGCAATAAATATTCACCGTTAGATGAAAACCTGATTTAGATTCAAGCTAATATTTCTCAACCGTTAGATCGAAAACTTAGCTTGTCATACACAAATGATTGTACGCTTCTAGGTTTTTTAACCGCAACCAAACGTGTACATTGTTGGTTCAACAATAGTCTACCCAAAGAGGTTAACCATATGATCGTTTCATACCAACCATGTTCTTCTTCACCATAACTAGTTCAGTTTACTCAAACGAACTAGTTAAGAGAGTTGTTCAATTGCAAGGAAATCTTATGTAACTACACAAGACACAATTGAAGCAAAGATGATTTGATTCACTAGAATCGGTTCATGAACTTTAATACCCACGGTTTGCAAAAGCATTCCTTAGACTTTTAAGATTCAGTTCAGAAATCATCTTTAGATATATAACCTTCTCAAGTTCGCAGACTAGGTTCGCGGACTTAAGACACCAGATATAGTTTACAAACTCCAGCAGAAATTCTCGGGTTCGAGAACTACGCTGGTTCGCGGACTGGGTTTGCGGACTTGGCTCACGCAAGTAGTTTGTCGACTCCAGAAGAAATTCTCGGGTTTGAGGACTTCGGCAGTTCGCGGACTGAGTTCGCGGACTTGGCACTTGCCATACTTCCGGTTCTCTTGATCAACAAAGTTCGAAAACTTCGTTTCAAGGAATCCATTGGTTATGTAATCTAAACTCTCATTCCAATCATTGAAACATTCTTAGAGGACGTTATGTAGTTGTTACACTATTTCTCGTCAAAGCAATTTTCAAAGTGATTGAAACATTCATGACTTTCGTCACTAGGTAAAGATAAACTTGGTCGAAGCGAAAAGCTTACCAACACATATTTCGAGATGTAGATAGGCGAGGTATACTCGGCTCGAAATACCAAATGTGTATGATCTAGTCTATATATATAGCTGTAAATGGTGGATTTTCGACAAAGTCTAAAATCGTAAACTCATAATTATACGAAGCTTTGATTCAGCAATCAGACGTGAGTATCGATACACGGGTCTCTCATCGAATTCTCAACGGAGAGTACTTTCTCTCAGAGTACATGTAGATATGTAGTCTCACGACTGGACAACGGCATATCTCATGATAACTGAATACTTTCGGTGATTATTTCTATATAGTATCACCAGATGGACGGCTCCTATACAGCTTGCTCTGCTAGTATAGAGCGATAACGTCTTCAGGAACAAACAACAAGTTTACCCTGACTATATAAAGAATATGACTTAGCGAAAGGCTCATATCGGGATAATTATGCTCCTAGACAGCTTTCTCTGCTAGTATAGAGCCACAAAGTTAATTATTCCTAATTAAGATTAATTCTGCCGTGACATTCGCTACTGAATTCCCAGAATAATCTATTATTGCTCCTATTCCATGGTCGAATCCACGACTGGTCCCATGGAATGGCAATAACAATTGCTCATATTCCATGGTCGAATCCACGACTGGTCCCATGGAATGGCAATAAACAATTGTTCTGATTCTATGATCAAATCCACAGCTTGATCTCATAGAATAGCAATAACTATATTATCTCATTACTCCGATTTCATGATCGAATCCACAACTTGTCTCATAAATAGTAATAGATAAATCTTAATTACTCTGATTTTACGGTTGAATCTACGATCCCATGGAATGGTAATGCTCGCTTTATTATTTTGAATTCGTAGTCGAATCCTCAGCTGATCTTATGAATTAATAATAAACATCTTATTGCTCAGTTTTGTGAATTATTCTCCACCGAATTCCACAATTAGTAATAAATAATCAACAACCGGGCGTCTGAGCTACCTCTAAGTAACCCCTGATTCAAATGGTGAAGGTGTATTCAACGACGATACACTAACAGTCACCGTACGAACGAGTATTTCAAAAATACAACGAAACGATGAACCTATGCAAAATAGAGAAGAAAATAATAAATAATTAAAAATATTGACCAGGGTGCTGGGAGCACAGACACACGACCGACCGACCGTGTCGTGGTCAATCCCACGCCAGTTTTATATTTTTAATGCATTTTTATTATTTTCCATGATTTGATGAAAATTTTCTCATTTTATCAAATCTCCTTCGTCTCGAGGAAACTCCTCGGTTTCATGGTACTTCCATAAATCCATAAAAATAATATAAAATTAAGAAAAGGAGTGTGGGGCGTGACCATTGGCCAACCGGCCATGCCTTGGTCCCAATCGGCCCCACACCCCACGGTTCCTTATTATTTTATTATTATTATTATTTCTCTAATTTCATGAAAAAACTCCTTGATTTCATGGTATTTTGCACAAATCATCATATAATAATAAATAAAATAAAATTATGAAAAACTTGTGGGACCGGGCCACTAGCCGGCCAGTCATGCCCTAGCCGGTCCCACACGCCCTTTGCTTTATTATTTTATTATTATTTATCCTATTTTTCATTGAATTCATCAAATTCCTTGATTTTATGGTATTTCTCTCAAATTAGGAAAAATTCCCTCAAATCATCAAAAATACCTAAAAATATTAAAAAAAATTAGGGAAACTCGTGGGACCGGGCCCTAGCCGGCCGGCCGTCCCTCCACGGTCCCACACGCCCTTGTTTTTATTATTTTAATATTTTTTGCTTCCCTGAACTCATGAAAACTCCTTCAATTCATGGAAACTCCCTAAATTCATCAAATTTCTCAAAATTCATGAATTTTTCATAAAATCATCAAAATATTATAAAATTAAGGAAAAGGCACCACGGGACCGTTGTCACGACCGGCCGACCATGCCTTGACCATGGAGGTCCCACGCCTCCTCATTCCTTATTTTATAATTATTTTTCATCATCTCATGGTGTTTTCTCAGTTTCGTCGAAACCCTAATTTTGGCATATTTTCGCGAATGGATGCTCAATTGCACGCCAGAAAATATCAAAATTCTCAGGAATGAGACGCGGACGCCTTGGGGACACGAGCACGCTATCTTGACCGACCAAGATTGGCTCTTTGGCTCACGGAAGTCGGTCCCATCAATTTTCACAGTTTTGACCTAATTTGCACAATTGCTCGTATTAGGTCCAAAACTCTTCCAAACACTTTGGATTTTCGTGAAGTGATCGTCAGGCGGTCACGTGACAACCCAGGGCCGGTTTCATGCCTCCATGGTCGGTCCCTCGCCTCGTCATAATTAATTAGGTTTTCTCGTCTAAGGCTCGGACGAGCATTTTTGAATAAATGATTAAGCCAGCATTTAATCATTCTTCCACCAACAAATCGTCAACTCTTCAGGAGTTCTCGTATTTTCTCACGTGAGCATATGGACACTACATGGTTGATCCACGGTCCCATGTAGTCGCTCCCTCCTTCGTCCCATGGTTAAACTTCTGACGAACCATGAATTGATCATCAATTGATCAAATTATGGTTTCTGAATCCAAGGATCATCATTCCATATTCCAACCTTAATAATGCCTCATGGTCATTAATTTTATTAATTATGCTCGGTTCTACACCAGTGTTCTAATTAATATTTTTGGTACGCTGCCAGTAAGCCATCAGATGAGCAACACATGCTCAGATGATCAAATATTCAACAATTTATCACATGAGCAACACTTGCTCAGATGATAAATATTTTCTCAAACCAAGGAATATTGGTTCAACAATCAATATTCAACGATCCATCGAATGAGCAATTCTTGCTCACTTCATCGTAAGAACTATACCTCTGTCTCATGACATGTTCAATTCATGAGTTTCAGAACATCATGTTCAACTCAACAACTACATGGAATCATCGTCCCATCAAACCACGAAGTCATCAATTGACTAACAAACCAGACGTCAATCGTGTCACTTGGGGGATATCACTTAGGGTTTTGGTCTGGCAGTCTACGGCACGTGTGTTCAAACACATGATGGAATGTGAGCAAGTCGTGCAATCAGTTGAAGGAATTCACGAGGTAGTGGGTGGAAAATCGACCAAGTCTCCACACGTTGAGCAACTGGTTTCAAACACGATCTCCACTTCCTCACTCCTTGATTCCATCAATTGTCACACTTCATGGAATCATGGTGTCTAAAATTCCAGCAATATAAATAAGTCTCTGAATCATGATTGAATGATCGGCATCATCAGTATCATCAATCTCACGTCAAACTGACAACACGAGATCATCAACTTATCAATTGAGCAATTACTCTCAATTGAGCAATTTCAATCATTCAGAGTTTATCGTATTCAGAATTAACACACCCACAATCTTTAATTACCATTGATTCCACACATTTCTCATCTTCCCTCCTACAGATCAACCCATCTTCTCTTGTGACCGAATTTACTCTGGAACGGTCATTGTCTTGATTTAGGCCGGAGTACTACAGATTGATCTCTCGAATCTAAAGCACCCCCTTTGCAGCGGTGCATCTGTGTGAGGTTTAACATTTCGCTCGGTTCGAGGAGTCTCCTCCGTACGGTCGTCTCCTCAATTCCTTAAAAACCAGCAAAACGTTTTTCCCCATCTACAGATTGGCGACCACAGTGGGAGATCATTCTCTCGGTTGCAATCTAACAATCTCACAAGATGGTTGGTCTTAGGACTAATTCAACTAATTCAGATCAGAATATTTCAAACGGAAACATTCCTCATGTTACACCTGGCGGCATGGAAGGCAGAGGGATCCCGACTTTGGCAGAGTTGGCTCAAATCCTAGAGGTCCATACCAAGAACATGGACCTGATGAAGGAGACGATAAACCACATCCTCGACTTTCTCATCAGATTAACGTCCGAGTTAGGCGGTATCTCCGCTCCAGAAGCCTCAACATCGGGGACTGAAGCGTCATCTGACCCTCAAATCAACAGCTTCACCACATACGAGAAGCCGGTGGAACAAGAGGTCACACATTTGATTGAAAATCTATGTGAACTCCTGCACTTCTCCAGGGATCAGTGCACAGACACATTTTCAGCACTCAACCAGATATCATCCAGCGTGCAAATAACGCCACCAACACCATCAGTTGAAGAAGTATCCCTAGTGCCTGGGCGTTCGATCGACAACATCTCTTTTGGAGAAGAAGATCGCATGACGGATGAAGGACACAACCGAACATTGTATTTCACTGGTTTCATCAAAGGCACCGAATTTAGAAGAGCTCATGTTGACACCGGTGCTTCCACCAACATTGTCACTATGAAGACTCTCAGGACGGCCAGATTCCCACAAGGTAAAATCGTTCGCTATCCCATCCTAATGACAGGATTTGAAGGAAGTCAAAGCCATACATATGGATATGCATACATAGATTTGAGGGTGGGGCCGATTCAATTGAAAGTAAAGTTTCATGTGATCGAGCAAGAACCTGACTACCATATAATACTGGGACGCCCATGGCTCCATGATAACAAGGTGGTTCCTTCAACATACCATCAATGCATGAAGGCCTTGCTGGACAACAAGATCGTTCGCATTCCGGCTTCATCATCTCTTTATGCTCCCGTCTATGATACTGAGTTCCTTGAATCTCAAAAAGGCGTCCCGGAACCTCCAAGCAGGATTCGCAGTACTCCACTTCCAAGATGGAAGACTATCGAGAAGGCTGATAACGATTTGTCATCCTCAGCTGCTAAAATGATCAAGTCACCTGCTACACCGACTAAACGCCATAATGATCAAGTCTCAACTCCAGGGACAAACTTCACGACCGATCGAGACATACAAGGGAGAGTCATTTATCACCGGCGGAAAGATTAGCAATTAATCGGGGAGAACGATGAAAAGTCTCCCCTCCATGAAGAATCGTGTCAGAGTAAGCTATCACTTGAATAAGAAGTCTAAGATGCCCCACGACAACTACAGGACGGCACTGACTCTACCACTGACGATCTTGAAACAATCAACATTGGGACTGAAGACGATCCAAGGCCAATCCTGATCAGTTCAGCGCTATCACCAGAGGAGCGGACCGAGCTGGTAAAATTATTGAAAGAATATCAAGATGTCTTCGCCTGGACTACGAAGAAATGCCGGGTCTGGATGACAAACTCGTCACCCATCACCTGCACATCGTCCCCGGTTCCAAAGTTGTCAAACAACCGCCCAGAAAATTTAGACACGAAGTCGATGAGCAAATCAAAGTCGAAATCCAGAAACTGTTGGCAGCAGGGCTCATCAAGCCTATTCTTCATCCAACGTGGCTAGCAAATGTGGTACCTGTTAAGAAGAAAAATGGTCAAATCAGATGTTGTGTCGACTTCAGGAACTTGAATAAATGTTGTCCAAAGGATGATTTTCCTCTACCCAACATTGACATGCTCGTTGATGCAACCAGTGGTCACGGTATGTTCTCATTCATGGACGACTATAATGGGTACAACCAGATCAAGATGTATGAACATGAAGCCAACAAGAATACGTTCCGTACTCCCATTGGGAATTTTCACTACACTGTGATGCCCTTTGGATTAAAGAATGTTGGTGCCACCTATCAACGATCCATGACTGCCATATTCCACGACATGATGCACAAGCAAGTAGAAGACTATGTTGATGGTGTGGTGGTAAAATCGAAGACTCGAGCATCTCATCTCGAAGTTCTAAGGCAGATGTTTGAAAGGTGCAGAGAATACAAATTAAAAATGAATCCTTTAAAGTGCGCATTCGGAGTTTCTTCCGGAAAATTCTTAGGATTCCTGGTCACGGCTGAAGGGATCAAAGTCGACCCAGACAAGGCAAAAGCTATTACCACCATGACTCCTTCACGTACTGTGAAGGAACTACATAGCTTTATGGGCAAGGTAAATTATATTCGACGCTTCATTCCTGGATTATCTCAACTCATTGCTTCGTTCACACCTCTGCTGAAGAAAGGAGAAAGCTTCACTTGGACAGCTGTTCAACAAGAAGATTTCCATAAAATACAACAGATATTATTGTCACCGGCCGTCATGAGGTCTCCAGTGCAGGGACGACCTCTGATTCTTTACACAGCCTCCAGTGACGTTGTCATCGGCGCACTCCTCGCTCAGGAAGACGACGAAGGCGTCGAACGACCGATTTACTACTTCAGCCACACAATGAGAGATGTTCAACTCCGATATCCAAAGGACGAAAGGGCATACCTGGCATTGGTACATGCAATCCAGATGTTCAGACATTACTTACTATCTAACAGGGTCGTACTCATCTCCAAAGCTGATCCCATAAATTTCTTGCTATCAAAGCCAGCCTTGATAGGGAGACCAGCGAAGTGGCTACTCCAGATGTCAGAATTTGACATAGCTTGCACGCCACCTAAAGCCATCAAAGGTCAAGCGGTCGCAGACTTGCTCACTTCTTTTCCAGGGGAAGACACAAAAACACTACATAAAGAAGTGCCCGGCGAATTCCCAGACATCTTGGTCATCAAGGAAAAAACATGGCTTCTATACTTTGATGGATCTGCCACCCCTAGTAGTGACACCGGAGGAGCGGGAATAGTACTGGTGTCTCCATCTGGTGAAGTTTTCTCACATTCGTTCAAGTTAGATTTCCACTGCACCAACAACTCAGCAGAATATGAAGCCTTCATATTAGGATTATCCTTGGCCAAGCAAGCAGGAGAAACACACCTTGAGATAAGGGGGATTCAAAATTATTAGTCAACCAGATGAATGGAACGTATTCTCTCAAGGAAATCACACTTGCTCCATTCAAAACCGAAGCTCAGCTACTGTTGACCCATTTTGCTGACGCAACGACCGTCCATACTAGACGAACTAATAATAAGCATGATGATTGCCTAGAAACTCTCGCCTCCAAGTTGCAATTTGAAGGAGTAGAGAAAACGATCATTGTACAGAGGCGTACTGTATCTTCAACTTGGATCACTCAGATAGAAGACATTCCAGCAAACGATTGGCGAGCACCCATCATTCATGAATTGAGCAGCTCTGTTTCAGAAGGCCAAGTCAGCCTCAATGAATTGAAGAACTACTTCTTGCTCCATGGAAGACTATACTATCAAAACCCTGATGGATCTCTATCACGATGTCTTGGGAGCAACGAAGCGGAAGAACAACTCAAGCGCATACATGAAGAAATCTGCGGACAGACGTTAGTGGTAACACTTTACAGAAAGCTTCAAAGAATGGGGTACTACTGGCCATCCATGGAAACTCAGTCAAGAGATTTACAGGGATCTTGTCCTGATTGCCAAACACCTCCTCATCACCTGGAGGTTTTGAAAGTCCACCACACTGGGGACTGGAAGGAGCCTTACATCAAATACCTCTGGGATAACGAACTACCACTGGAAAAGAAGCAAGCAGTCAAACTCATTCAGAAAGCTAAGAGATTCGTCTATCTCGAGGGGATCTTATACCGCAAAAGCTTTGGTGGGAATTTACTGAGGTGCTTAACCGAACATGAAATTCCTACAATCCTGAAGGAAGTACATGATGGAGAACATCAAGGAAAGAGGAAACTATTTCTTCAAATTCATGAGAAATATTATTGGCCAACCATGGAAGATGATGCATCCGCACACGTTCAGAGGTGTCACCAATGCCAAACCCATGGTAATCTCATCCACACTCCTTGTCTCTCGTTGAATTCTGTGAATAGTCCGTGGCCTTTCTACAGCTGGGGACTAGATGTCATTGAGAAGATCAATCCAGCATCTTCAAAACAACATGAATACATCATCACTGCGACAAAGTACTTTACCAAGTGGGTCGAAGCTATTCCTCTTCTAAGCACCACTGGAGTTACGATTGCCGCCTTCATCAAAGAGCACATAATATGCAGATTCGGAGTTCCTAAGCATATCATCACAGATAACGGAACTCCTTTTTCCAATCAAGATGTTGAGAAGCTTCTCAATAAATATGGGATCAAACAAATCTTCTCCACGCCTTATTATCCACAAGGAAATGGCCAAGCAGAAAGTACCAACAAGACTTTGGTCAGGATTATCAGTCGGACGATTCATGACAATCCTCGATCATGGCATGAGCAATTACCCATGGCTCTATCGGCTTACAGAATTGCACCAAGGAGCTCGATCGGTATTTCGCCATATTCCCTTGTCTATGGAGCCGACGCCATACTTCCAGCAGAAATCAAAGTTCCCTCAGCCAGGATTGCAGCATCCAATGGTGTACAATGGGATGAGGCCGAAATCTCAAGATCAAGAATCGCTGAGATAGATATGCTGGAATCAAGGAGAACCAAAGTGGAAAAAATATGTGGAAGCTTACAAACAGAGGATCTCCAGAGCCTACAACAAAATGGTAAAACCTCGAACATTTCAAGTAGGAGATTTGGTATTAAAGACGGCAAAGCACATTCAACAAGACATGTCTGCTCCTAAGTTCTCTCCTAAATGGGAAGGGCCATATGTTGTTATCAAAGCAGTGTCTAGCGGATACTACAAAATTTTAGCAATCAATGGAGGAAAGGAAGGAAACATCATCAATGGCAAATGGCTCAAAGCTTATTATGCCTGATCCATGAAACAAACTACCTCTTCATCATTTCAAGCATTTTCAAAAATGTAATTTCATTCCTCCAAAGAGCATGCGAATGCTCCTTTGTTCATTAAACATTTCATAAATGAGCAAGATTCGTTCATACCATGATCAACTGTTTCACCTAACTAGAAACTCATATTTACTCAAAAAACAACAACCACAAATGCTCACTCAGAGCAAACCATCCAGCAACGGATAATCCCTATAAGAAGCCTCATCAAGCTTCTTCTGAAAAATATTGGTCTTTGCCTTCAAGTCTTCGACCGCTTTCTCAACCCTTGATGACTCCAGAGCCAGTATCCTCTCCTCATCCAGTAAAGCTGCATTCATGGAAATTGCATCAGCAGCCTCTGCCGCCTTATGAACCTTGATTATCTCAAGACGACGACGGAGCCAGCTTACATTGAATCGCAATATCTCACAATTCGAGATCATTTCATCCCATTGGTGCAGTTCATGGTTTTTGACGTCTCGCAAGTGCATCTGATTCATTTCCTCGATGATCGGCAATAGCCCCTTTACCATGGTTAAAAGAGTTAGAAGAAAACCTTTCCACACTTATGTGGTAGCAATGTGACCATACTTCTTCCAGATATTGGTATACAGAGACGCATAACATTTGGGAATCACGAATCCTCCGACCATTTCATTGTCTGGGAAGGTATTAATCAATGGGGCTTCGAATAAAAGTCTAGCAGTTGGGTATTCACAAGCATGGACACTGTCTCCAGTCTCCACGGATCCTGCAGAATCTTCACATGCCTGGTTACTTCTTTCCTCAACCTCAACCACGGTCACGGACTTTCCACTCTTTCTTCGTCTAGACGACGACACGGACATACGCCTACGATGAAACGAAGGAGTGTTAATCCCGGGACTCAGTACGATCTCAAGAGTCATAGGTTTACTTACAGACGATCCAGCTTCAGCACGATCCGATCCATACCGGGCAGGAGCTCTAACAGTCCGCTTAGGCCTTGCATTATGAGGAGTAGCATTCTTCTTACAGTCCTACGACAAATCATTCTCTTGTGATCAACAATCTCGATTGAACAAGACAAGAAAGGAGAAGAAGAAGAAGTGTACAACTTACTGAGATAGACGTTGCTATTTCACGCTTCGACTGAAGATCATCTTGAGAAGAAATGTTATTGCTCGACATGACGGCAAGAGGGTAGGATCAAAACTTCTCTGCACGATGAAACTGACTCAGGAATGGAAGAAATATTTGCGTGGATCATAGATTTGGAGTCTTGAAGATATATATCAGGCGATAGTCATATAGTCAACTCAGTTACGAGTTTCACTGAAACCCTAGGCTTCAAAGATCGATACCGAAGACGCGGAGGAAAATAACACACTGGGGACTGAACATCACGGGTCAAAGGATAGGCCACGCGGCCTTGTACACGTCATGAATTCTCAGCCGTGTGTTATGTTACTTCTCATGAAAATCGACAAGTCATGATGAATTTGGATATATGGACATTGGTCCATGTCATGGATTAGAAGAAATCGACGTTAACAAAATGTTCATCATTCAGAAGAAAAGTCTAATTGAGTAAAGTCGTTTAACAGTCAAAAGAAAGATATCACTATGAAGACTAAAAAGGGAATGCTCTAACGTAAAAGATGGAAGTAAAACTACTCGTCGACTCATCCGAATTGTCAGCTTCATCGTACTGTCCTTCTCGGAATCATCTTTTCAGAGTCACTCAGGATCATTGGTGAAGTCCGGTGGACGGAAGATAACATCATCATCTGAATCCGAGTTATCTTCTGCTGCAGCTTCAGCTTCAATTTTCTTCATCGTCCTCTGATGCTCTCTTTCATATCGATCAGGCTTAATGTAACGCTCGGATGGTTCCCATGTGATCTCTCCTTCAGAAGCATCAGCATCAGAATCAGAAGGCACCCCATCCAAGAATTGACGCTTCTCCTCAACCCTCTGTCTTTTACGCCGGGTGCGATCTTTTTCACGTTGACGGGCATCCTCCTTTTTGTCTTCAACTCTTTTCTTTTCGAGTTTAGCAAAAGAGACTCTTCGCTCACCCAAGGGAACATTAAGCTTCGCCCCTTCCTGGGTAACCCTATCCTTTGATTTCGCTACAGGAGCGTCAGAAGATCCAGAGGAAGAAGAGGCAGACCAGTAATCGTAATTGCTGTTATTGTTGGTCGACATTTTCTGGAACCGGAAGATCAAAGATTACTACTATGTAAAAAAACCAACATCAGAAAAAAATGGTAACTCTTAACTCTTACCTTTTATACTTCCACTAATAATAGTGATAGTAATGCTAGATTTAACACCTCAAAATCGTTCGTCTCTTCGAAAACTGCAAAAAACGAACGAAACTTTATTTAGTTTCCGAAACTGATTTTCATGAAATCACGGACACAATTTTCATAATGTGAACATTCACACAACTGACCTATGAAGTTCATAACAATACAATATTCTATCATAAATATATTGTCTATCTTTGAAGAATCCTCAAAACCCACGTTTTGATTTTTCGAAAAAACAACAATTAATGCAACTTGCATACATAAATTCTCAAGGATTTTATCTAACGAAAACAAACTCATGCAAATAAAATATATCATCATATTTTGCACAATATGTGTCACGGCTGCATATATATATATATATAAACTATTTTTCCTTCGTATCGTCATTATTTGTCTTTAAAACGAAGGTTTATTTCAAAAAATATTGTGAAATCTCACATCCATACATATGATAAAGTTTTGTATTTACATGAAAGCTCATAAGCAAAATTTTATCACTGGACACAAGTTCATCATACATATTTTCCTTCGTGTCATCGTTATTTGTCTTTAAAACGAAGGATTATTCCGATTTCATGAAAATTCACTTCTTTTATGATAGAACCTTGGTACACATGAAAGCTCATAAACTAAGTTTTATCACTTAACCTAGGTTCATATACTAAAAAAAATCTCTCCTAAATCAGGGATTATAGTTAGTTTGCAAAACTAACGATCGAACGAACATACGTTTTCAAAAACGAGGGTTTTTCATAAAACTCACACTAATATACACACATGTATATAACTTCATCATGATCAAAACATGAAAAACTCATGAAGGTCACAACATCAGCAAACATCAAAAAAAAAAAAAAAAAAAAAAACGCACCTGGTCGGTTTGGCCGGAAATCGGCCAGCGGCAACGGCGGCGGCAGGTGGTGGTCCGGCAACGGCGGGAATTTTCTCCTTCTGGCGTGAAGGTGCATAGATGATGGAGATCTGGTCGTGGGAAAAAATTAAAAAAAAAAGGATTAATCCCTTTTATATCAATTTTATTTCCAAAACCTAATTTTCTAAGGATTTCCTTATTGGGCCCGACCCGCGAATCATAACCGACCACACACTCGTCGTCCAAACCAACGGTTCAACACCAATTTATGTTCATCAAACAACGCTCCAATCAAGACATTGAAGCCTTCATCAAGTCGTGGTTTGCTCATGCTCTCTAAATCCGGTAACGTCTCAACTTACGACTAAGTTCAATTACTGGTATTATTATTTATGGCCGGAAAATCACCATTTAATGCTGACTGAGGAACACAACTTTCCTCAGTAAGTAGGGGACTTAATGTAGATGGTGGATTTTCGACAAAGGCTAAAATTGTAAATTCATAATTATATGAAGCTCTGATTCAGCAATCAGACGTGAGTATCGAGACACGGGTCACAATTTGCAGCTAGCACCATTCTCTCTCTCACCAACAACAGATCCATAGAAACACCATCATCATCAACAAGTGGAGCGACATCAAAATCTACAAGGAAAGTTGAAGACGTTTAAGGGTTACAAGCAACAATACAAGGAAGAGCGGAATTTCATATTCAAGTAAAGCAACATATACATGAGCAGATTTTTTATATACATGTTGAAGACTTACATATAAGGAGCGGAATTTTATATCAAAGTATGAAGACTTATTTACAAGAGCGAAGATTATCAAAAGATGAGAGTTATTGAAGTTTATGATACGAAGACAATACAAGTTGTGAAGAACAAAGTGGCAAAGTACTTCTTTCATGGCCATGTTAATTTTAGTTTTGTTATTATTTTTATAGTTGCAATATTTTCTTCACAAAAAAAAAATATATATATATATATATATAGAAAAAGGGAAAAAAAATAAGAAGAAAAAAAGATATACAAAAAGATTTGCATTTAGGTTGTTATTTGTTCAATACGGCCATGGGGAAGAAAAATCTATAAGGAAGTTTCAAACAACAAGGAAATTGAAGAGAAAGAGTTACAAATTGTCAGAGTTCTACGAAGTTCAAGAGTTTATCATCAGCAGTTGAAGACCGAAGACGAAGACCAAGAAGATGAAAAAAACGAGCCGATCGAAGACGTTTCTATTGGATGCTGTGACAGTGGTGCTTTCATCGTTGCAGTCAGATGTGAAGGTGGTAAGTACTCTCATCCTCTATTTTTAATAATAATGGTTGATTTCCTTTCTTAGAGATCATCAGAAAAAAGTCTTTATTTTCCACGATTTAGTGGAGTCTCCAGAAATTATTCGGAAGGTTTCCTTCCCACCATTCAACGTGTGTAGGATTCTCTCTTCATTCCTACCTACACACATGTGAGACCCATAAAAAAAGTCGTCTTATTGAGTGCAGTTATCATAAAATCCTTTTAAGTGAGGCAGAAGTCGAGGCGAAATGCTTATTGATCGCTCTCAAACACGCGTTCTCTCATTATGGTGTGGTTATTTGTCACTCAACATTTAAGAATGAAAATATGTTTTTTGGTATTTCTAACTTCTTATTACTAGCATGCAGATATTCTATGTCCTCATAGCTCTTTGGATGCTTGGGAAGCTGGAACACTTTGAAGTTGGAGTAGGTTTTGTGGGTATACCTCTCGTAAGCCCTCACGAGACTACAACTCGTCCACTAGGGACACCTAGGGGTTTAAAGGCATGTTGCACATGCTAAGTGCAACCGTATTCTCGACGACAAGGAGTTGTTGTATTTAGTTAGTTAGCTCGAGGACTAGCAAAAGCCAAGTGTGGGAATTTGTAAAGTGCATATTTTACATATATTTAGTGTCAAATCCATGCTAGTAATTGCTTATATTCTTGCGAATTATTGTATATTACGTTTGTTTTTCTCTATTTTTGTTTTATTAGGTGAATCATCCAAAAGAAGTGAATTGACACTTAATTGTGCAAAGAAAGAAGTTAGCTACAAGTGAAGAAGGATGAAAGACCAAGCGGAACTCGTTCGAATCTAGGAGTCCTTGATATCATCTCGAAGAGGACGAAAAGACGAAGCCAACGGCGAAAGAATGGAGTCATTCAGACATCGTATGAAGAAATTACAAGCGTTTGAAGAGAGTCAAAGTTGCTGAATTTTGCAAAGGCAAAGAATTTATAAAGGCACCCGATTACATTACTAGGGGCAGTCACAGTACAAGAACTGAACTGTCAGTCTTCTAAGACTGACAGTTGAACTGCTTCCATTAGCATTCTGGCAGAGACACTGAAGAACTCGAGCTCGATGCCGAGATTGGAAGTGACGATGGAGCTGCGATGAAGAAGCTCAAGTTAATGGCAGGAATGAAGAGAACTCGATCTTGGTATGATGCTGCCATGATTGATGTTGACGCTGGTTTTGAAGATGACTGCTGTTGATACGAAACGATAAGAATCGGTTGAGCTTGTGGGGATGATGCTTGTAGGAACGGAATGAAGTCATGAAGAGCTCGAGTTTAATGGCAGAGGTTCTCGTAATGATTGATGGTGGAACTGTACGGCTGGCTGCGAGAGTTTGAAGGGGAACAGAGCATGGCAGTGAAGACGATGGTGACTTAGGGCATAGCAGTCGTGTTAATGGAGTTGAGTAATGGGTGGATATTTGCCTGAGATGGAAGGGAATGAGGACACTGTGACGATATGGTGTTATGATCTCGAGAGAAAGAAATGGCATGCGTTGATGGGGTCGTAGTGATCAATGGTGACTAATGGGAGAAGAACGGAGCTCGAGATAACACAGCTGGGAGCTGGGATATAATGCTGTGATGGTGGGATTGTTGTTTGGTGGAGAAACTTTATAATTGATCAGTAATGAAGTTAGTAACAGCAACGATGGTTAAGAAGAAGTTCAGGAAGGAAGTGGTGATCGAGTTCGCTGTAAGATGGATGGTTCTGTAGTCGATGGTGATTATGGCAGCGATGGAGAAGATATTAAGATGCTGCCATTAATACTGGCAGTGAACGAAGTGATGTTACCATGGGAAGAATGGCTTACTGTCATGGCAGTTGATGGAGGTTTGAGCTTGATCGATTCTTAACGAAATCAGAAGATTATAATTCTCCGGAGAGCCTGGTATACGTGGAAGGGCTGTGGTCGAAAAAAAAATCCAGGGAGTTTGGAAACTCACGATTACCAGACTTCCCGTGAGATGAATGGCCGGCAAAGTAAAACTCAGGGACTTCTATTTTTCACGGAGCAAGAAGTGGTCATGGGAGTTCAACGAGAAAATTAAAATTCCGTAACTTTATTTTTTGACGGTGGCTTAACGGTCCGTGATTCTGACGGGAGTAAACAAAAATCCAGGGGAAATTATTTTTCATGGAAGCATGTATGTCCGTGGGTTTGGATTAGGGTATACTGTCAGTTCCATGGAACTGACAGTTGAGGCGAAAGTAATTGAGCTGGACTTCACCAGTTTGTGCGCAAGCCCAACAGCTATTTGGGGACTTTGGCTCGACCAGACTTTGGCCGAGAGTCTTGTTTTGGAATTGTGGCTAGTATTTGGCAACCGTTTTGCACGGGATTCGACGCACGAGCACATCAATATTTGGGACACCAACATAAGAGATATTTCTATCTTTTAATCTTTTATCAAGTCATTGGAGAGGAGAACTCAAGAGAAGAAAAGTTACGGTTTGGAGCTATTTCTATCACCGTAACTATTTCTTTACCATTTTATCATATGAAACTCATGAGTTTTGTTAGTACCATGAGTAGCTAAACTTCTTAGTGATTGGGGATGAATTCAAAGTTCTAGACATGATTTGAGTTATTATATAAATCTATTTTGAAGTTCTTCAATGATTATTAATTGTTTATACTAATTAGATACTTATGATTGATTGATAGATTGTTTAGGTGGCCAACTGAATTAATTTGTTGATTCAATTAAATGCTAGTATTGAGTTAGGAGATAAGTAATAGTCGAATAATTCATACAAAAGTAGAGAACACAAGACCTTGCAGAGGGATTCTGTGTAGCGATTGTGTGTGTAAACAACACTAGAAAGTGGACCTTGAGCTAAAAGTCTAACTACTAGGATCAATCTATAATTCACAAAAGATAAAGCATTTGGACAAATTACACCTTGAGTGAGCTACTACTAGGTGGTTTCGAAGAATAGAATCTGGTATTGGAGATCTTCCGTACCCAGTGATATAAGGAATTTAGGGGATAGCACTGAGCTAGCTGTTATTCCATGGTTGGTAATAATCTGTGATTAATTGTATTAATGGATGAATATAATAACTTGATGACGGTTTAGTAACGAAGAAGGATTCCCTGATCATGTTTCTCTCCATTGCTTGCAATCTTAATTACTTTTAATTGCTTTGTTATTTACTTTGTTCCAAAATCTAAAACAAACCCCCCATTGTGACACTTTTTGACAACTAAATCTCCTTTTTCTTCGTGGGAACGAATCTTATTTTCTACTATATTATTCATTAGTAAAGTAGAATATAAGTGAATTAATTTGAGTACCTACGACACGCATCACCAACTCATTGAGAACACGTTCCAGATCATGCCTAACTCGCTGAGTACGCAGATTTTCCAAAACCAACCCAACAGAACTCTATGTATTGCTCCAACCACTGTTTCATCAGATGTCCACGATGCAGCCCAAGTTTGTCGAAACAAACGACTATACCAATCCTGTTTTGTAGAAGCAAACTGGTTCCAATCCAAATCCAAGATTTAATCTCTCTCAAAACTCCCCAAAATCCTTCACGCAAATCTCGGGTTTTTGTAACTTCCCTGTTTTCTTTGAATCCGAGTATTGAGCCCAACTGGATTGAATCCAACACCCATATAACTCCTGTTCTGTCAAATAGAGTAAACCCAAAGATTTTCAGCGATTGAATCTCCTGAAAACACGTTCAATTCACAAGCCCTAATTTCTGCAGATGAAAGCCAAGTTTTCCCACCAAAAACAAAATTTGAAATGAAGAAGGTCACCCCTTATCCAGAGTGTTTGGGTGCCGATAGTAATTAGTGTACCCCTTATCAAATGAGGTACCCCTTACCCAAAATTGGGAGTCCTAATAACACGTGTCCTACGGGTGCCAAAATCAACTTTTCGAGTCGAATTTCCCAAAAATGCCTACGAAAACATAAAATACCAAAATTATTGAAAAATCGAGTGCCAACAATATATAGTGTTAGAGCATTGCTCGGTAAAACTCGCATGCGTTACTATCTCAAGCATGTTTGTCAATGTTAGTGATCAAAACTATAAGTCTTGATTTTTAGTCTCTTATAGCTAACTCTCGAACTAGGATAGTAAGTGTAGTTGAGCTCAAGGACTTCATGGAGATTCATCATACAAGTAGAAGATCTACTCAAGGAACCGGTGGAACTTCTCGACAAAAAGGTATGTGGAGACTTGAACTTATCTGTCACTCAAAAGTCTATCTATTCTGTCTCCTACTCTTTGAGACAAAAGTCGTATGCTATATATATAGACTAGATCATACACATTTGGTATTTCGAGCCGAGTATACCTCACCAATCTATATCTCGAAATATGTGTTGGTAAGCATTTTGCTTCGACCAAGTTTATCTTTACCTAGTGACGAAAATCATGAATGTTTTAATCACTTTGAAAATTGCTTTGACGAGAAATAGTGTAACAACTGTATAACGTCCTCTAAGAATGTTTCAATGATTGGAATGAGAGTTTAGATTACATAACCAATGGATTCCTTGAAACGAAGTTTTCGAACTTTGTTGATCAAGAGAACCGGAAGTATGGCAAGTGCCAAGTCCGCGAACTCAGTCCGCGAACTGCCGAAGTTCTCAAACCCGAGAATTTCTGCTGGAGTTAACAAACTACTTGCGTGAGCCAAGTCCGCGAACCCAGTCCGCGAACCGGCGTGGTTCTCGAACCCGAGAATTTATGCTGGAGTTTGTAAACTATCCGGTGTCTTAAGTCCGCGAACCTAGTCTGCGAACTTGAGAAGGTTATATATCTAAAGATGATTTATGAACTTAATCTTTAAAGACTAAGGAATGCATTTTCAAACCGTGGCTATTAAAGTTCATGAACCGATTCGAGTGAATCAAATCATCTTTGCATCAATTGTGTCTTGTGTAGTTACATAAGATTTCCTTGCAATTGAACAATTCTCTTAACTAGTTCATTTGAGTCAATTGAACTTGTTATGGTGAAGAAGAACATGGTTGGTATGAAACGCTCATATGGTTAACCTCTTTGGGTAGACTATTGTTGAACCAACAATGTACACGTTTGGGTGCGGTTAACAAACCTAGAAGCGTGCAGTCATTTGTGTATGACAAGCTAAGTTTTCGATCGAACGGTTGAGAAATATTAGCTTGAATATAAATCAGGTTTTCATCTAACGGTGGATATTGATTGCTTTGTAACTAAGGAAAAACCCTGATTTGAAAAGCTATATAAAGGAGACATCTAGTATTGTGCAAAACTAATCCCCACACCTTACGTGTGATACTAGTTTGCGTGCTAGAGTCGTTTCTCATTTAACCTTTGGTTTTCTTCTTCTAAAACCAGGTTAACGACTTAAAGACTTCATTGAAATTGTGAACCCAGACCGATACTACTTTTATCGTAGTTGTGTGATCTGATCTTGCATCTTCTATCGTAACAGTAAAACATATTGATTGGCTTGAGATCGTGAGAGTTCTCCGATAGGCAAGATATAAAAAGTAATCACAAACACCTTCGTCTCATCGTTTGTGATTCCACGACATCTTGTTTCGCTACCATACGATTAAGATTGTTGTGAGGTGATTGATTAATCTAGGTTGTTCTTCGATAATATAAGACCGGATTATCAATTGGTTCTTGTTCACCTTGATTATTATCAAAAGACGGAACAAAAACTTTTAGGGTTTTTTTGTGGGAGACAGATTGATCCTTTGATAGACTTGTCTGTGTGAGACAGATTTGTTTATTGTTAAAGCCTACGATTTTGGGTCGTAGAACCTCTTAGTTGTGGGTGAAATCACCTAAGGGAATCAAGTGTGCAGTATCCTGCTGGGATCAGAGGCGTAGGGAGTACAACTGTACCTTGGATCAGTGGGAGACTGATTGGGGTTTAACTATAGTCCAGTCCGAAGTTATCTTGAAGTAGGCTAGTGTCTGTAGCGGCTTAATACAGTGTGTATTCAATCTGGACTAGGTCCCGGGGTTTTCTGCATTTGCGGTTTCCTCGTTAAAAAAATTCTGGTGTCTGTGTTATTTCTATTTCCGCATTATATTTGTTTATATAATTTAAATAATACAGGTTGTATGTTTGAATCAATCAATTGGAAATCCTACCTTTGGTTGTTGATTGATATTGATTGATCCTTGGACATTGGTCTTTGGTACCGTCCAAGTTATTCCTTGTATTTGATTATAGACTCGCTGATTTCTATTAGCTTGAGTGAATCTAAACAAGAGAGAGATATTAAGTTCTTGAGATACTTTTACCTAGATTGAGTCTAACTGTCTAGTTGATTCTCTAGAAAGTGTTTCGGAGTTAGTCCATACAGATTGCTAAGCGAAATATTAGCTGGTGTTGTTAGACCCCCTCTTTTTCAATAGGTATCAGAGCAGGCAAACACGTTCAAGACCTTACAAGTCTGTGTTTGTAGCAATCTAACTCTATGGACAGTAGTGTTATCTCAATAAATGCACCACCAGATCCAGGGATTTCAGAATTCTCTTCCATGACTGATTTTAATAAAATCTGTAGAAGAAATTCTATATAACCTCCACCAGGTTTAAAATCCCTTGAAGTGTTTTCAGGGCTTGAAAATAAGCTTGAGAGCTTATCTCTTGATGTTGAGTTATACCTCCAGAAAGAGCAAGAATCTCTTGACGGGCTTAATCAAGTTATGATGAATAATATTCATGTTGAGGTTGATATTGATTTACTAATCAGTGAAAGCAATGCTCCTCCTCTGTGTAATCCAATTAGTTGTGATAAACTAAACGAATTACAAGAGGATTTTAAATCTCAGTTATCTGAGTGTATCACCTCAAAGCATGAATTGATTCGTTTCTCAATTCCTGATACTTCCTATCAATATAGTGGTATTGTCTTCTTTTATGAAGAATCTGGGACGTCTCTTTTTATCAAAAGAGTTTCCCTTCACAGTACTAAAAACTATCTGCAGAAACTGTTTTTTATAAGTTGGAAAACAAGAAATCAGAAACACAAATCTTTTTGGGTTCTCTTGAAGTTCTTTGATAGACTTATAAAAACAGTTCCTTGGGTGTTTCTCAACACTACAAGATTTAAGAGTTGTTGGAAAGAAACTCTTTCTTGGTGCCATGGTGAGCAAGACATTGTTCACCTCAACACAACTTGTTTGTGTTGAGAGTGCATCCTCACCAAGAAATGCGCTTCTATGTCTACGGTGAGGGAAGCACAACAACTGGGGCGCACAGATTATATTTGGTAAGGTTGAAGAATTCAATTGGACTTTTCTAAAAAGGTATGTCGATAAACTTAAGCAAGTTTTATGTTTTTATTACTTGTTTGAGTACTTATAATGATCTATGTACCTTGCTTATCGTTTATTTCTACCTAACTTGATATGTGTTTAAGGTTCTTAAATGTTTAGGTTTGAAAATAATAGCTCGGGATGTTTGGACTCCATGGTACACTTACAAAGTATGCATAACATCGTTTAAAACCAAAATCCATGGGTTTAAGTTCGCAAACCCCGTCTGCATACTGTGAAAATTCGTTTGCAAACCCGTATGCATACTTGACGTCGATATTCGGTAAACTTGTTTTGGTCGTAATTTCTTCGTACGAACTCGGAATGAACTCATTCTTTTTGCATTCTCTTCCTATTTGATTTATATTCAAAATGAAGATGAGAATTTCTGAATTTGGATGAGTTAAGATTGGTATTTGTCCTGACTCTTGTTTTTGAGTATTTTTCTCCGTTTCGTTGCACTTGTTCCACTTCTCTTGAACTTGGGCACTTGTATCCTTGGAGTACTAATTTTTTAGGCTAATTTGTAGATTTTAAAAGAATTTTGTTGGTGAATCACAAAGAAGGAAGTTCAAGAATGGAAAGTAGTACGCAGTGCTATGGAATTCTTTAATGTTCACAATCATCCTATGTGAACTATGGTGCATGGTCGTTATTGACTTTGTATGTTCTTTTTTGTTAAGAAAATATTTTTATACGCCTTTGGTAGCTATTCTTGGTATAAATCCGGGCAAAAAAGATTTATTCTACCCTCTAAGGACAAATCATCTTATATGTGCATTACGAGTTTGTCTTGATGCTAGGATACTTTTTATGAGAATTTATTCTTGTTTTTGAGAAGGATTACTAGAGTTTGGAATAGAAATTATTGTGATTACACATAGCTATGTCCAACGTTTTCATCTTCTTGTGTTATTTTTAGGTTTATTGGTATAAAATTCTAAAAATATTTGGAGGATGATGTTTTTGCAGTATTAATCTTTATGATTTGTGATATTGCAACTTGTTATGGGATATGTATGTTTACGTCCGTGAACTTTTTTGTCCCATATTCTTGTCAAAAGTAAATTCGTTCATGATCGATACTCATGTATTGGTTTAAGAATGAATAGACTTTTGACAAATACAAAAGTTAAGCCTATATTGTCAACCCTTGACGGAAGATAGGTTAAAACCTTTTGTATCCAAGGATTATTGCTATTGTATGTGCTTGTGCAAAATAATGAATCCTTGTGTATTCCACGGTATAGATCTTCATTGATCCATCGTTTTTGTATTACCGTGAGGCTCCGTAATGTGTCTTATGTTGAGCACGATACAACTAAGTTTATTATTCTTGATTAGCTTTGTTGGTTGTTCCGTAAGGTACGTTATATTGAGCATTTAGAACTAAATTAATCATCTTGTTTGGTTATTTAGTTAATGCTCCGTAAGTTTTCTTATGTCGATCAAAAAAAATTACAATTAAATTGATTACATTTGTGATTAGTTTGATTTTGTATTCCAATTAGATTAATTATGGGATCTCTTGTAATTAGTCTAGTTGAGTTTTCATATATTCCATGAGTTTTTCTTGTGTTGAGTATATGAACGGCTATCTTAATCATTTTTTAATGGTTATATTAGTCGTTGCTCCGTAAGTTTACTTATGTTGAGCACAATGAATTAAATTGATCACTTTTGTGGTTAATTTGATTATGTATTCCGATTAGATTATTCATGGGTTTACTTATGAATAATTTGATTGAGTGTTGGATATAAAAATCATTCTCATGGTTTTGGTGTCCAATAAAATTCTTCGTTTCTCTTGAAATTAAGGTCGCTCGTTGTTGTTCCCTTGGGAATGACATAAAATGGGGGAGAGTTCTTTTGAACTTGTGCTTAATGGTCATATCTTGAGGAGTGTGCGGCTGTGGAATTTTAGAGGGGTTATCTTGTATCTTTAAACTCCTTGATGAATGATGTTAGCTTCGGCTATATGATTGCATCTAAATAAGATGATGTGTGTTTCATTCTCTCAGTCATGAAATGTCTCTTACGGAAATTTCATTATGATCCCGTTCTTGTACCTTTGCCAATTTTATTGACAAAAAAAGGGAGAATTAATGTGTAGTTCACACTACAAATACAATATGGTTTTATGATCATTGTGTAAGGGGAGTGGTTTTCATGTGAGATGGAGTATTGACTAAGGGGGAGTGATACATATCACCATAGTATTATTTTTGAAGTTGTGATACAATTGGACTGTGACACTATATAATAATACTATGACACTGTATAAAAATGATCGAGACCGATGCTTTCTTATTGTTATAGCTACGGATCTTCAACAACGGTGATGCTAAACTTACAACCTTTGGGATCATTGGAGTACTTGAAAGTGACGAAGATTTCGAGGAATGTTGAAGATTAGACATGTGGAATAGGATCTACTAAAGTTTCATTATATTTTTTGTATTCCATATATATTGATAGTTTTGTCACTAAAATTGACAAAGGGGGAGATTGTTAGAGCACTGCTCGGTCAAACTCGCATGCGTTGCTATGTCAAGCATGTTTGTCAATGCTAGTGATCAAAACTATAAGTCTTGATTTCTAGTCTCTTATAGCTAAGTCTCGGACTAGGATAGTAAGTGTAGTTGAGCTCAAGTACTTCATGGCGATTCATCATATAAGTAGAAGATCTACTCAAGGAACCGGTGGAACTTCTCGACAAAAAGGTATGTGGAGACTTGAACTTATCTGTCACTCAAAAGTCTATCTATTATATCTCCTACTCTTTGAGACAAAAGTCGTATGATATATATATAGACTAGATCATACATATTTGGTATTTTGAGCCGAGTATACCTCGCCTATCTATATCTCGAAATATGTGTTGGTAAGCTTTTCGCTTCGACCAAGTTCATCTTTACCTAGTGACGAAAGTCATGAATGTTTCAATCACTTTGAAAATTGCTTTGACGAAAAATAGTGTAAGAACAATATAACGTCCTCTAAGAATGTTTCAATGATTGGAATGAGAGTTTAGATTACATAACCAATGGATTCATTGAACCGAAGTTTTCGAAATTTGTTGATCAAGAGAACCGGAAGTATGGCAAGTGCCAAGTCCGTGAACTCAGTCCGCGAACTGCCTAATTCTCAAACCCGAGAATTTCTGCTGGAGTTGACAAACTACTTGCGCGAACCCAGTCCACGAACCGGCGTAGTTCTCGAACCCGAGAATTTCTACTGGAGTTTGTAAACTCTATCCGGTGTCTTAAGTCCGCGAACCTAGTCTGCGAACTTGAGAATGTTATATATCTAAAGATGATTTCTGAACTTAATCTTAAAAGACTGAGGAATGCATTTGCAAACCGTGGCTATTAAAGTTCATGAACCTATTTGATTGAGTCAAATCATCTTTGCTTCAATTGTGTCTTGTGTAGTTACATAAGATTTCCTTGCAATTAAACAACTCTCTTAACTAGTTCATTTAAGTCAATTGAACTAGTTATGGTGAAGAAGAACATGGTTGGGTGTGGTTAACAAACCTAGAAGCGTACAGTCATTTGTGTATGACAAGCTAAGTTTTCGATCTAACGGTTGAGAAATATTAGCTTGAATCTAAATCAGGTTTTCATCTAACGGTGGATATAGATTGCTTTGTAACTAAGAAAAAACCCTGATTTGAAAGGCTATATAAAGGAGACATCTAGTATTGTGCAAAACTAATCCCCACACCTTACTTGTGATACTAGTTTGCGTGCTAGAGTCATTTCTCCTTTAACCTTTGGTTTCTTCTTCTAAAACCAGGTTAACGACTTAAAGACTTCATTGGGATTGTGAAGCCAGACCGATACTACTTTTATCGTAGTTGTGTGATCTGATCTTGCATCTTCTATTGTAACAGTACAATCATATTGATTGGATTGAGATCATGAGAGTTCTCTGATAGGCAAGATATAAAAAGTAATCACAAACACCTTCGTCTCATCGTTTGTGATTCCACGACATCTAGTTTCGCTACCATACGATTAAGATTGGTGTGAGGTGATTGATTAATCTAGGTTGTTCTTCGGGAATATAAGACCGGATTATCAATTGGTTCATGTTCACCTTGATTATTATCAAAAGACGGAACAAAAACTTTTAGGGTTTTTCTGTGGGAGAAGATTGATCCTTTGATAGACTTGTCTGTGTGAGACAGATTTGTCTATTGTTAAAGCCTGCGATTTTGGGTCGTAGAAAATCTTAGTTGTGGGTGAGATCAGCTAAGGGAATCAAGTGCGCAGTATCCTGCTGGGATCAGAGGCGTAGGGAGTACAACTGTACCTTGGATCAGTGGGAGACTGATTGGGGTTCAACTATAGTCCAGTCCGAAGTTAGCTTGAAGTAGGCTAGTGTCTGTAGCGGCTTAATACAATGTGTATTCAATCTGTACTAGGTCCCGGGGTGTTTCTCCATTTGCGGTTTCCTCGTTAACAAAATTCTGGTGTCTGTGTTATTTCTATTTTCGCATTATATTTGTTTATATAATTGAAATATTACAGGTTGTGCGTTTGAATCAATCAATTGGAAATCCGACCTTTGGTTGTTGATTGATATTAATTGATCCATGGACATTGTTCTTTGGTACCGTCCAAGTTATTCCTTGTGTTTGATTATAGACTCTTTAATTTCTATTAGCTTGAGTGAATGAAAACAAGAGAGAGATATTAACTCCTTGAGATACTTTTACCTAGATTGAGTCTGACTATCTAGTTGATTCTCTAGAAAGTGTTTCGAAGTTAGTCCATACAGATTGCTAAGCGAAATATTGGGTGGTGTTGTTAAACCCCCGCTTTTTTTTATAGTATTGAGATCAAATTGGACACAAAAATGTGTCTATCAGGCTCAACCAAAATTCAAAAAATAGAGGATTTTGGCAAAATATCATTTTGGGGCTACTCTATAATTGGTAGTTATATGAACTATCTTGACTACCGATTATGGTAGGATTTCGGCAAACACGTATACTGTATAATCGGAAGTCAGGATAACTTTATTTACTACCGATTATAGGCTCAACCAAAATTCAAAAAATAGAGAATTTTTGCACAATCTCATTTTGGGGCTACTCTATATTCGGGAGTTAAATAACTTAAATTCACTACCGATTATTTTCCAAAGGTGTACTTTAATCGAGGGTCAAGATAACTTTATTAACTACCGATTATAGGATAATAAAAATTCAAAAGATGGAGGATTTTATTTTGGGGATACTTTATATTCGGAAGTTATATAAACTAAATTGACTCCCGATTGTAAAGTTATCTACCGATTGTGAAGGGTAGTTCGGCATTAAAAAAAAGGGAGATAAGGGATGGCTATATTTTATGTTTGGGTGACCCTTTTTTGTCTTATGTGTCGCCCCTAATTCTTTTGGGGTCGCCCCTAAAAATGCTAGGTTGTTTTTATCAACCTTCAAAAAGAGAAGGTTGAACAAATCCCCCTCAATACTGTAACCTTTAGAGATAAAAGAGTGTGGATACCATCTAAGGATGGTAACTTCAATACGAAATCTGCTTATTCTGCGCTAAATGTTAGCTGTGACATCACTAACATTAACTTATGGATGGTTGTGTGGAAGTGTAAATTACCTGCCATAATTCATCTATTTGTTTGGAAAGATTTGAAAGGATCTCTTCCGGGCAGAGAAATTCTTCATAAACGTATCCACATATTTGATTTTAGTTGTACAAGATGCAATTTTAAATTTGAAGCAATTATACATACCTTAGTAACCTATAATTATCTTATTAGAGTTTGGAGACTTGGAAATGTACAAAATACTCGGTTTCAAAATTTTACCTTTCACCAGTGGATTAGATTTTGGATTCAGCTAAATCCTTATAAAGATGCGTCTAATAGAGCCGATACATTCTCATTGATTGCATGCTTGATGTGGTTCATCTGGGAAAGTCGAAATGATTTAGTACATAATGTGAAATCAGAAGAACCAGCTATTATTCTAGCAAGAGCAAAGTCAATGATGTTGAGCTCTATCAAAATCCCATCGTTACAGGGAATATTTGCAATCTCTCCACCACAACCAGCTTCACCTTGGGTGGTTCCACCTAAGGATTGGGCCAAGATAAATACTGATGGTGCTTGGAACCCAAATTCTCTGAACGGGGGAATTGGTTTCATTCTTAGAGATTCAAACTATAAATTTGTCTATGCTCGGTCAACTTACTTAGTATGTTTTTCTGCAGAAGAAGCAGAGACTATATCAATTAGTGATGCTTTGATGGTGGATTTGGAGAAGAGACTTGATCCAATCATTGTTGAGAGTGATGCATTGGCTATTTAACAAGAAGACCTTCATGGGAGTCCAGATAACCTATTGTCTGTTACAGGATATTAAAACCTTAATTTCCAAATTTAAGTTTATATTATTTGTATTTGTTAACCGTTTTTTAAATGGAGTTGCTTACAATCTAGCACAATGGGCTAAACTAATGTCAGGCATATGCCTGGAGAAAATGACTTCCGTAAAATGTTTCTATCATGCACAAGTTTCATTTTGTTCTTATACTCCTTCGCACTATCGTAAGCATCTATACGAATCTCGTCCAACTCATTGAGCTGGAGTTTCCTATGGGCTCCTGCCTCGTCAAGTGAAAAATTTAGCTGCTTAACAGCCCAATAAGCTCTATGTTCTAACTCAACAGGTAAGTGACATGCCTTGCCATAAACAAGCCGATAAGGCGACATTCCAATGGGGATCTTAAACGCAGTACGGTAAGCCCATAAGGCATCAGTAAGCCTAGACGACCAGTCTTTCCGATTAGGATTAAATGTTTTCTCTAATATACGTTTTATCTCCCTATTGGAAACCTCTACCTGACCACTAGTCTGTGGATGATACGGGGTAGCTATCTTATGTGTAATACCATATTTCTTCATCAGAAGCTTAAAAGGCCCATTACAAAAGTGCGACCCTCCATCACTAATTATAGCTCGTGGTGTACCAAAACGTGTAAGTATATTATTTTTCAGAACTCAATCACAACCCTATGGTCATTGGTTTTACACGCAGCCGCCTCAATCCACTTAGAGACATAGTCTACGGCGACAAGGATGTATAGGTTACCAAAAGAATTAGGAAACTGACCCATAAAATCAATACCCCACACATCAAAGACCTCAATAATTAAAATAGGGTTCAAGGGCATCATGTTCCTACGGGAAATGGTTCCTAATTTCTGGCATCGTTCACAAATAACGCAGTAACTGTGGGAGTCTTTAAACAACGAAGGCCAATAGAATCCACACTGCAATATCTTAGCAGCAGTTTTCTTAGCACTAAAGTGACCCCCACAAGCATGATCATGACAAAAGGAAATAATACTGGATTGGTCACTCTCAGGTATACATCTCCTAATAATCTGTTCTGGACAATACTTAAACAAATAAGGATCATCCCAAAAGAAGTGCTTAACCTCAGCTAAAAATCTAGAACGATCTTGTTTACCCCAATGTTGGGGAATTCGACCAGTAACAAGATAGTTCACTATATTCTCATACCAAGGTAATTGGGTAACAAAGAACAATTGTTCATCAGGAAAGCTATCCCTTATAGGAAGGGAATCATCTGGGGAACTAACAACTAGCCTAGACAAGTGATCTGCTACAACATTTTCGGCACCCTTTTTGTCTCTAATGTCTGGAGAAAACTCTTGCAACAACAGAATCCACCTAATCAATCTAGGTTTAGTATCCTTCTTAGACAAAAGATATTTTAAAGCAGCATGATCAGTATATATGATGATCTTAGAACCTAAGAGATAGGGTCTAAACTTGTCTAAGGCAAACACAATGGCTAATAGTTCCTTCTCGGTAGTGGTATAGTTCAACTGGGCATCATTCAGAGTTTTGCTAGCATAGTAAATCACATGAAGTAACTTATTTTCTCGCTGACCTAGCACAACACCAATAGCATAATCTGAAGCATCACACATGATCTCAAAGGGTAGGTTCCAGTTGGGTGCCTGGACTATGGGGGCGGTAGTGAGTAATGACTTAAGCTTCTCAAAAGCCTCTAAACAAGCATCATCAAAGACAAACTTAACATCTTTTGCAAGCAAATTGCAAAGAGGTCTAGACATCAAGCTAAAATCCTTAATGAAACGACGATAAAAACCAGCATGCCCTAAGAATGACCTAATATCTCTTACGGTTTTTGGGACCGGTAAAGTTTTAATAAGGTCAACTTTGGCTCTATCTACCTCTATACCCTTTGAAGATACAATATGCCCTAGAACAATTCCTGAACGAACCATAAAGTGACATTTCTCCCAATTAAGCACTAAATTCTTTTCCTTACACCTAGTCAAAACTAATGACAAATGATGCAAGCACTCATCGAAAGACGAACCAAACACTGAAAAATCATCCATAAAGACCTCTAAGAACCGTTCTACCATGTCAGAAAATATGCTCATCATGCAACGCTGAAAAGTCGCAGGGGCATTACATAGCCCGAAAGGCATGCGTCTATACGCAAAGGTACCAAAGGGACAGGTAAAAGTGGTTTTCTCCTGGTCTTCTGGGGCAATAACGATCTGATTATATCCAGAGTAGCCATCTAAAAAGCAGTAGTGACTATGTCCAGCTAATCTCTCTAGCATCTGGTCGATGAAGGGAAGGGGAAAGTGGTCCTTCCTAGTGACCTTGTTCAATTTCCTATAGTCAATACAAACACGCCAACCCGTGGTCACTCGGGTCGGGATTAACTCATTGTTATCATTCTGGACTACAGTAATACCAGATTTCTTGGGAACAACCTGAACGGGGCTGACCCACTTACTGTCTGAAATAGGGTAGATAATGCCTGCATCTAATAGCTTAAGAACCTCAGTTCGAACTACTTCTTTCATATTGGGGTTTAGTCGACGTTGCATCTCCCTAGAAGGTTTGGTGTCTTCCTCTAAATAGATCTGATGCATACAAACAGTAGGACTTATACCCTTAATGTCTGTATGGTCCACCCTAAAGCTTCCTTGTTGTTTTGAAGGACGGTTACTAGCCTACTTTCCTGATCTCTATCCAAGTCGGAAGAAACAATCACAGGTAAAGTCTCAGACGGGCCTAAAAACACATACTTCAGGGTATCTGGCAATGGTTTTAGGTCCAACTTAGGAGGCTCTTCTAAAGAAGGAACTAGGGTAGACTTAGAAACTGGTAGTGGTTCGAACTTAGGTTTCCATCCATTACTAGTATCTAACAAAGGGGTTGAATCTAACAAAGCATTCACCTCATTAATCACCTTATCATCATCAAAATCAATCCCAAAGTGAGCTAGGCATTTCTCTAATGGATCTTCTAACAAAGTGTTTGGTAATGACTCCTCGACTAATGTTCCTATCATGTTCACCTCTTCTATATTCGAGTCATCTAGTTCAGAGGGTAGCTTACTAATATTAAAAATGTTCAGCTCAATAGTCATATTACCAAAAGACAAATTCATAATACCATTTCGACAGTTAATGATCGCATTGGATGTAGCTAAAAACGGGCGACCTAAAATCACTGGTATTTGGTTCTCTGGGTCAGGGACAGGTTGGGTATCTAGGATAACAAAATCCACCGGATATATAAACTTGTCGACCTCTATGAGAACATCCTCGATCACACCACGAGGAATTTTAACGGACCTATCAGCTAACTGAAGTGTCATCTGTGTAGGTTTCATCTCACCAAGTCCTAGCTTAAGGTACACATGGTATGGCAGTAAGTTCACACTGGCTCCTAAGTCAAGCAACGCTTTCTCAACACGGTACTTACCTATTGTACAAGCAATGGTAGGGGACCCTGGGTCTTTATACTTAGGAGTAGTGGTATTCTGAATAATAGAACTCACATGACTAGCTATGAAGGCTTTCTTCTGGACACTGAGCTTACGCTTTCGCGTACACAAGTCCTTAAGGAACTTGGCATAAGAGGGAATCTGCCTAATTGCATCTAATAATGGAAGGTTGATATTAACCTGCTTAAAAACCTCCAATATATCATTAAAGTTGGACTCCCTCTTAGTCGGAACTAGCAGCTGGGGGAACGGGGCTCTGGGAACAAAGCCGGGCTCATCAGGACCCTCATTGGTCTCTTTGGAGACTCTATCAGTCTCCTCATTTTCTGGCTCATAAGGGTGAACTACAGCATGTTCACTTTCAGGTATGTCGACCTTATTATCAACTTTCTTTCCACTCCTAAGGGTTGTAACAGAGTTCACATGATTGTACGATTTCTCTCCTCTAGGGTTAGGATCAGTATGACTAGGGAACCTTCCTTCTTCTCTCTCATTGATAAACTTAGCTATTTGGCCGACTTGAAGCTCTAATTTAGCAAAAGACTGGGCACTATTCTTAAAATTCTGTTTGGTTTCCTCTTGAAAATTACCCTGGCTTTTTACTAACATTTCCTGGCTTTGTGATAGCATCTCCTGGCTCTTCCTTAATATACTAAGGGTTTCCTCTAAGCTAGTTATTCTATTCTCAGATGGGTTCTGGGTCTGACCTGAAGAGTTCTTAGTATAACCAAAACCTGGGGGAGGCTGAGAATTACTAGACTGGCCTTGATTCTGGCCCTTAGACCAAGAGAAATTAGGATGGTTTCTCCAACCAGGGTTGTAGGTCTCTGAGTAGGGGTCAAACTTCTGACGGTTTTCAAACCTAGCATTGTTATAGACAGCATGAGCTTGCTCTTCACTAACCTGACCTTCCCAGAATGAGTTATCGGGCTCTATTCCACAACTAGAGACTTGAGAGGCTCTATTAGGTTCAACAAGGGACTTATTTTTAGATTGACCCATTTCCAATGCTTCTAACCTTCTAGATAAAGCAGCAAACTTAGCATCTGACGCAAAACTCGTATCTACCATATTGGTGCTACTTCTATTGACCAAGAGTCTTTTAGGGGGTTCAACACAAGACTCCCACTGTTGGGATTTTTCAGCGATAGCTCCTAAGAAGGTAAAAGCATCATCATGCATTTTTACTAGTGAACTCACCAGCGCACATAGACTCGACCATGGCTTTGGTCGAATAGTCTAAACCATTATAAATAATCTCTACAAGTTTCATCTTATCAAATCCATGGTGAGGACACTGGGATAGGAGATCATTGAATCTCTCTAAAAACCTATAAAGAGATTCTCCCTCTTGTTGCATACTAGCACTAATTTTCTGCCTAACAGCTGCAGTTTTATGCTTAGGGTAGAATTTCATATAGAAAGCAGCAATAAGTTCCTGCCATGTTTCAATGGATTCAGATGGTAGGTTGTTTAGCCAGGTCTTGGCTTTATCTCTCAAGGAAAAGGGAAACATCTTAAGTTTCAAGACCTCATCAGTAAGGTCTTTTATTCTAATTGTCACGCAAATTTCCTCAAAGTCTCTAATATGAAAATAAGGGTTCTCATCATCCTTTCCTAAGTATATAGGGATCATCTGAAGAATACTAGGTTTTATCTCGAAGTTAGCCGTAGTGGCTGGAAATTTAATGCACGAAGCTCGGCTGGACCTAGTTGGGAACATGTAATCTTTGAAAGTTGTCACCAGTGGCACAGCAGAAGTACTAGGTGTACTTTCCTCACGAAGAGATAGGTTCTCAAAACTGAAGTTTCCAAAAATGGGTCTCTGAAAAGAAGAGTCTTCGAGCTCCCCGCTTCCACAAGAAGATCTTTTAGGCTCATCACTAATCAAACGGCCAAAATTATCTCTTTTCCAAGCACGCTCTGTAAAGGAATCGAGCGCTCTTGGCATACACAAACAAAAATCCTAAGGAAGGGAGGTTCTAAGCAAACACACAGCAGGCCGACTCCACCAAATCAAACCTAAAAATTTCTAGCAAACAAAAAGCATGATAGCTCCACTTAGATTGTTTCTAGACCAGCTTCTAATCCTTCGAAAAGGAATTCATTACAATCTGAGCAAATTCTCTGGAATCAGTACGAGTCAAAGTGAGTTGAATAGAGGCGAGGGAAGCTCAGTGGAGCTTCGATACCCAAGGCCTCAGCGGTATTCAAGGCGGCGCAGTCACGCATTCAACTCACAGAAACCATCCTGAACTTCGAAGTATGCTCAAAAGAGTAACCAATATTTTTCGAATGACTGTCCTATTAAGCTCTTACCCTATAGGTCTCGTTATATTCAAAATTTTAGGCTTAGGTTCGCGTTTGGTTTCGTTTTCCTAAGGCGGGCAAGAAGAGAACGGTGATGAAATCCGAACCCTTATCTTGTATGGCCAGTCCTTGCCCTTTACTAGGAATTTAAAGCAACTGGTTCAGTCCTCAACATATAATCACCTTAAGGCATACAGTAAACCGCTTGCAGGAGATTCGCGGGTGTTTCGAAAGACTTACCTCCCGTACCAGACGAGCGAAGAACCGTTGAAGTCGACTCGGGCCACGACTTCTATGTCGTGTACGAACCCGAGGGGCCGAGACGATATTGTAATCGTCGTCCTTCCCTGCAAACAGTTTGTATTTAAGGGTACCCTTCCGTAGGGTTTAAAAAAATAAAATTGTCCAAATGTCCAAAGTCCAAAGTAAAGTGCAAAAATATTACAAAAATTTCCTAATACAATTCTAAAAAAAATTAAAAATTAAAAAAAATAATAATAAAACTAAATCCTAAAAAATTATTTGTCTTCTTTTTTTCTTTTCTTTTAGCTTTGAGCTTTGTTCCAAGTCCTTAGTGTCCAATCTTCAAACCTGCAAATCAAAGACACAAACAAAGAAACGTAAAGAGGAACAAATGAAAATAATAAAAAATAATAAAAACCTAAAAATTCTAGCTAAGCATAAATCCGCGTCGGCGGCGCCAAAAATTTGATGTATTTTCAAATGGTTGTAGTGATAGTGGTAAAAATGGGTTCTTTTCAGATTTGTGAAGGGAATAAAATTTTTAGATTTTTTAAAACTTAAGAATGTAGCAAAATTAAATAGCAAAGTGATGTGAAAGTTTATGGAAAAATAGGGGTTTAAGATTCCACCATTCAATAATACTTATATGATCTAATATTTTTTTTACTATGCAATTTAAATAATTGGTTTGATTCAAAATATTGCCAAAAGCAGATTTCCAAAATATCAAATGTTAATCACAAGTATAATGCATCAAGAGTCTAAAACTAAGCATGAATTATCAAGGAAAAACACAGTTGATTAATAAAAATCATTTAATTCATTTTTATCAATGCAATTAATCACATAAAAATATTGCATAAATTAATAAAATAGAGATTACCATATAATTATTATGAGAATGGCTTCCTCTGTTACCCCTGGGATTGGGTTTAGCTACTCATGATGAAAAACCTCTCAAAATATTTCATTGATGCTCAAAAGTGTTTTACAATTAAGAGAAAGACAAGAAAATGATATAAAACAGGATTCTGCGACCCACAGAAGGCGTCCAGAATCAACGATAGAGATGAAGTGTTGTTGTCGTTGGAAAACTATGACCCACGAACGATAGTCATTGTCTTTGTTGGTAAACGACTGCCTTTGGTAGTCTGTTCTTCCTCTTCTTCTTCCTCCTCGAGCAGCAGCAGCAGCAGAACCAGAATCTCTGCAACTTCAATTTTCTTGCTCTGTAGTGCTCTAAACCTCTCACAATTCTCTCTCCCATCTTCTATGAGTCCCCAGCAGTCTATATATACTCCACAGGATCAAGAAGTCTCGAGATAATTCTCTCTTAACTCGGTTTGATGAAAAAATATTCTGGGAATATTTTCTTCCCTGATTTAGCTTCTCACGCGTAGATTTCCATCCTGGTCATTCTAGAAATGTTTACACACGACCCACAATGTTGCTAGAGCCCTCATGCATGAGCAGAACACGCTCAAATCTTCTCCAATCCCGTGTCCAACCCGTGTTTCCCTGTTTTACATTCCGTGAATTATCCAGCTGATTCTGGACAAATTTGATCGAACCAAAAGCCCAAAACGTGTTTGCTAGGACATATCACAACTTCCTACCAAAAATAAGCCATTGAATCGCCCTAGAACACGTTCAAAAATTCCAACAAAACATCTGCCAGTTGATAGTATTTTTTTCCCGCCAATTTTTGGTTTTTTTGAATTTGGGAAGAAGATGTCATCCCCCATAACCAGAACTGGGGTGCGAATAGCAGATGCCTTGGGGGTGACCTGGGGGTTCCCCTTAGTCATTAGGTTACCCCTTATCCAAAAGCGAGAGTCCGAATAACACTTGTCCTCCGGGGGTGCTCCGTGCAACTTTTCGAGCCGAATATTCCAACAATAATTATTTTCCGAAAATACCTACAAACACACAAAACACCATAATAAGGACGAAAACAAGTACTAACAATACGAAACATTGAGGACAAATTAGACACATAAATTCGTCTATCAGCTACCGCCTGCAAAACAACCGAGGGATATGGCTTATAGCCGCTGTGGGAACCTTCTTGATCCATTGGACATGCTCTCCATGCCCAGTGAAAACAATCGACACTACCAAGCATACCAGGAAATCCCCGAGCTTCATTTTCTGCTAAAATCCTTTCCGTATCTTGAGCGGAAGGTTGACACATGTATCGACCATTATAAATCCAAATAATTGCATCCATGAACTTCATAGCATAATGGTAGATAGTGGTGGCTCCCATTTGTGTGTAATCATCTAAGGAATCTGGTGCAATGCCTTTGGCAAAATGTTTCATGACGGCAACCATTTTCATATATGGAGAATGACCAGGAATACCGCAAGCATCCGTTTGTTGGCGAAAATCATGGTCAAATTCACAAACTTGCTCTAAAATTCTCAGAAAAAGTGGACGAGGCAAAGCAAACCGACCTTTGAACTTCTTTGGCCCATACATACAATTGAAGTTGAAATACTGATGCATCATACGAGCATCCGCATCTACATGTTTTCTGTGCACCCTCTGACGTGTCTTGACTTCATTCGGGACGGGTTGACGTATTCCATGCCTCCTCTGCGTCTCCAAAAGTGTAGCCACTGCGAACAGAGTATCATAAACAATATTAGGATCGCTTTCCGTCAACAACGCAGTAAATTCATTTCCTCCTTGTTGATATTGTGATGTAGTAGCTCCATCTTCGACCCTAGGAGCGTAAAATTCTTGACCTGTAGACCATTCATATGAACCACCTAATGTGAGGTCTTGTGATGTATTATCTCCATGTGGATTGTTTGGAGGCTGGGATTGGACAGATGACACTGAAGACGATGTGGATCTGCCGGATGAGGAACATGAAGTTGTAGCCCTTTTATATGATTCGTCCCGTGCGACTTGACGATCTCCAAGCGTATATAAATCAGAGAATTTTAATCAAATATTCAAGAAACTTAAAATGAAAATGAGTACAAAATGTAAATGTACTTACCATTGTCAAATTCATATCTCGAAAGTTAAACGGACAAGGAACCCTTGGAACTGGTACTAGATGTTCTATGTCGGCTTCATCAGTAAATGGTAAACTCCAATCTATCTCCGGCAGTTGTGATGGGGGCTCATTATGTGTGCCATAAGTATATGTCTGTGACATCATGTTAGGAGGAGGATGACTAGGAAACAAACTGCGAGGAATAGCTGAGCTACCAACTGCTATCTCATCGACATTCTGTGCATGGTATGAATCAGTGACTCCAACACTCTTCTTGATCCACCAAGTGTTATATTGATCCTCAATGATTGTATAATATTCGTTGACCTCTACTACAATATCTCTGTCTTCAATTGCTTCCAAATTTGGAGGATTTGTCGGGACTACAATCTCACCTGTAATCTTCCTTTGGAATCTCTCCCCCAAGTAACAACTAACTCTTGTGCCACTTTCAAAGTGAAAAACATAATTCTCTTTTTGGGTACTTCTAGTGCATACTCATATTGGTCTCCCACAGCATACCGACTCTCTTCCCATAGTTTCCAAATACATGTTTCCCTTGTTCTAGTATCAATCTGTATTCTTGCGCTTTTCAATGAGTGTTTCATGGTATCATTTTGGCCTCCTTTATGTCCTCTCTTCCTTGATACAATCCTTTCCTTCTTGAAAAGACTAATCTTTGGGAAAACATCAAAATGTCCTTGAGGTGACTGACAAAGGAAGGGTTGCATGTTGCGAAAGTAGTAATAGTACCAATACTCAAGTACCACAACCATGCCAACTAAATTCGTACCCTTGGTTGACCAATGGTCGAGATATTTATAGGTATTACCTAACGAAGCTAGACCCCAATCATACTTCCCAACTCTATCTAAATAAGCCAATAACAGAACCCAACGTTTATCTACTTTTTCAGTAGAATGCGCTAGAAGAAAATGACCAAAACACCACATAAAGAATGCTCGTGTCAATGTCACTGCACATTCAATATTATTCTGGCCTTCTCTACTTTCAATGTATTTTTTCAAGACAATTAAGGAAAATGTATTAGTCTTAGAGTCCCATGGACCATAAGTTTTGATATCCGAAAAATACAAATCATCCAAAGCAGGATATGTTAGATCACTACCCAACTGCGGCATAACTACTGGTCGTTTACTAGGGTCACCAGTGGGAATTCCCGTTAACATGTACCAATCTAAAGGAAGGAGGCCAATTTCAAACTCCCGAAAATGAAAGCTCCTAGTACTTTTCCACCATCTCTCAACTATGGCTTCAACTAAGCCTCTATCCCCATTGGAAAAATCAAACTCAAAAACAGAGGAAAAGCCACAATTATCACAAAATCGTTGTGCTACCGGATTATCTTGCACTACAATTTTATAATACTTTTCAACATCTTTCAAACTACCTCTAAAGCTCACACTGCGAGAGTCTTTCATAACATCTTGACATACATGTCTATCACAATTCTTTGACGAAACTATATCCAACCGGTCTAGCAATTCATCCATACTCGTACTACAATCAATAACAAAGATGAAAAAAAATATCATTATCATTCATTTTCATCCATACAAACTAAATTATCACATTACCAATTCATCCATACAAACTAAATCATCATTATCATTTATTTTGATCATACAAATTATCATTCTCATTCATAATCATATAAATTTACCTACAAACAAACTAATCATACAAATTAATTCTTTTTATCACAAAAAAAAAAAAAAAAAAAAAAAACATTTTTTCTTCATCAGACATAATCAAATTAAATCCCCCAAAAATGAAAATCATCAAATAATCAATTTAAATCATACACATATCATCTACATCATCTAAATACCAAGTATCAATCATCAATTTGAATGAAATCGTATCAAAAATCAAAAACCCTAAAAATTCAACCTAAAACTTAAATTTCTTACCTCGGATGATTTCGTGGATGGAATCGCGCCAAACCACCTTCAATCGATCACAAATCCAATGAAGCACAAACCCCACGGAAGGAATTTGAGAAACAATTTCTAGAACTCAAGATCTTTGAGAACCATTTTCGGGAGAGAAAGAAACAATTTTGTGAAGAAATGAAAATGGAAGAAACCATTTTTGTGAAGAAATGAAAATGGAAGAAAGGTCGAGCTTCTGTTGAATGTATCGACTCTCCTCCACGCCGAACAGAGCGGCGCGTCAACTTTGTTGACTAAGGTCAAACGTCAGTTGGTTCGGCGTTGGGGTAACGCTTCATTGTTAGGCGTTCAACGCCGAACTGTTAGGCGTTTCGCTGCTAGATTCGCCACCCCATCGGGGTTAGGAGGTTGCCCAATCTGACGTGGATGACCAATCTAGCGGCTTCAATTCGGCGTTTCGCTGTTAGATTCACCACCCCATAGAGGTTGAGGTTGCCCAATCTGACGTGGATGACCAATCTAGCGGCTAAGTATCTAGCCCATAGGACTTAGCCTAAAGCAAGAACTACTCCACTAATGAGGAGCAAGAGTTTATCTTGAATTACGGACCATGACATTATAGTTACAGAAAATGCTTACTTCAGCTGCAGTAGCAGAAAACATCTCAGGCAGTCCATGGAAGGAAGATGTCACTCCTCTATTTCCACATGCCAAACCAGATGTAGCCATAAACCAAGATGGATACTTCAGATTATTAACGGAGTTATATTACATACAGTCACCTTCAGAAATAGGGATTAATGCAATCTCATTGGCTATATCGTCAATTCCATACAGTGACAGTGTTCTAACAAATAAAAGCAGATTCCATTAATCATCCAGATGCAGCAACAAAAGCTTTCTCAATGTACCACATTCGTACTTTATATTAAAGGAAAATATGGATCCAACAAACTCTAACAATACTGACTAAAAGGGGGTAAACTTAATTTAACTACTAACACAACACAACTTCATCAATCAAAGCCTCTGGAAAATCAAGTTCTCTAACACAAAGAGGCCCATCACGTCAAAAGGGATTCCTGCAATATTTTTGGTTCTTTCGTAATATAAAGCTCTAGATTAGAAGCTTCTCAATTGCATCCTGCATTCAAAAACACAAAACCAATTTCAGCTGCAACGCCCAGACTGTATCTCCCATTAGATAAAACAAAGCAAATAAATGGAACATACCTTGAGTTGAGTAATTTGGGTTTTCAACTGGCTTCCCTCATTGCTTGTCACTGAACAAGCAATGACAGGCCTTGTGACACCACATGCTCTGCCAAGGGCTTCCTTTGAAGGAACAAACACATAGGGGACATTCTGCAAGAACCGCAACGCATAAGTTATCTAGCTTATATATTTATTCAACATACTATATACTCATTCATCATTTTAAACAAAAATGACTTGGCAAGAACGCCAATCAACATCTATGATCATTTGATTGTTAGGTTAGGTTTTACACCAACAGAGCATATACTAAGAAGCATGCATCAACGAACACAAAATCAAGGTCTTAAGGCGACATGCTTTAAACAAGTCAATATAGAATCCACCCTACATAGCATATCTTAAAAATGTTAATTAACAATTACCGGATTTAAGAATATAATCTTCCATGCTTGACCTCTCAGGATAAAACATTGTAATCTATAAAAAGGGACACCCATAACCATAAAAAGGCCAAGTACACCAGTTACAGTAACTCAATGGAAAACTGATGCCTTGGAAACACAAGTCGGCAAATAAAAAATCAGCAATTTGGCATTATCACAATCAGATCATGCTAAGCAACATTAAACAAAAAATCTACAGAACCTATTAGCAACAAATTCGACATCACCCCATCCAAATTCAGAGAAAGATACTAAAATCAAGGCAACCTACTACACTAAAAAGATCTATTAGATACTACAGTCAGCCCACAGATTACAGAGGGACTCTAATTTTAGAATGTCAACTTAGCTCATACCACACACGAAATAAAATACCTCCTTTAGAGAAACACAGATGACCTAAAACCAATACACATCATGAAAAATAAAAATAAAAGGTAAAACATCGAGTCTTAAACCCTAACCCAAGGAAACATCGAAAGTAAAAACTACCTTGTCTTCAGCTAACAGAGGAAGATGAAGAAGGATTTCAAGAGGTTCAGCATCAGCCGCCATGACTACAAACTCCGAAATACCTCTGTTCAAAGTCTTTGTTGCTGAAACAAAACCAATCGAAAACAAACCCATCAACAAAACAAACCCAAAACCTTCATAGAATAAATAAACAAAAAACTAAACATCAAGAACAGACCTTCATTAGCACCCTTTTTAAGCTGCTTGTAGTTAAAAGCTTGTTGAATCAAATCAAGAATAGTAATAGTAAGTTGAGCATCTGCAAGTGGGTAAGCTTTTGGATTCACGGTATCAGCAGTCATTTTGAACAAAAAAAAGGTGCGAAAGAAACCCTAATGGAGCTTGTGGATTCTAGGGTTTTAGAGAAGGAAGAGAAAAGTTAGATGAGAGCTGGTGTTGAATTTATACAATGGTAAAGGAAAGCAGAAGGAATCGGAACTGTTGATATTGTGTATATGTGTTGTTTGATATTTGTGCGTTGATCTAATCTTGGACGTCGAGAAAGAACAAATATTATATAAAATTACCCCTACGATTGGATTAGGTTATATGGTGGACGGTGCACATGTGCTTGGAGTAATATAATTACGATACAATCAGATGTGTAAGATATTCATTCGTGAAAAATCAGCGCCCTAAATCTTGTGTTGTGTGTTTTTAGGTTAAAAGGGCTTTTCTGGAAAACAGGTTACAAAAATGCGCACGAATTAAACCAACTGTTTATTTAGAATCCTATTATTGGGGTGCATGGTATGGGACTTTGGGGTTTAAATTACTAAGTGAAACCTAAATATTATAGGGGAGATCAGATTTATGTAAAAGTTCAAAAATATCCTCAATCACTTTAGCTTATTACCCTTCTACTCTTCCTTTAACTAATTAATCTAATAAAACAAAAAAACTGAAAAATCATTAAATAAAAAAAAAACTGAAAATCATTAAAAGAATTCTCTTAAATTCTAGGTTGCCGACAAGTTATTTGTAAATTCTCTTAAATTTTATGATAAAAAAATTTAAAATTAAAATAATACAACAAACTAAAAATATAATATTATTATTATTGTTATTATTATTATTATTAAAAAAAAAGCAATACAACAAAAAAAATATTAAAAAAATATTAAAAGAAAAAAAAAAGGTCCCCTCACTCTCTTATTTCTTTCTTCTTCTTCTTCTCACTTTCTTTTCTTCTTCTTCTTCTTCCATTCTTCGTTTCAAACGATTAATTGTCGATTCAAAAAAAAATCGTCGCCGATTAAATTCATTGTATAAAACCATGAAACCTAAGGACAATCTAGGTCAATCTTCATCGAACCACCTCCTTCTGAAGCAGAGAAACCAACTTCATCAAATGAAGATGAAACTGAAGATCAAGAACAAGTGAATGAAGGAGATGCACCAGCCGCCGAGACTCCGTATGAATTGAAAACCCCACTCTTTATTTAAGCGTTTTGTTGATTATTCAGTAGGTTTCGGAAATTTTAGGTCTGAAAAAACAGTTTCTGAAAATGCTTACGGCTGGGAGTTCTTGTATTCCATCCGTAAATATGCCTCACGGTTGGGATCTAATGTATTCCCAACCGTGTATATGTTATACGGTTGGGATATCTAAGAACTCTCAGCTATTTTTAAGCTTTGCAGTTGGGATATCTAAGAACTACCAGCCGTAAAGTAGTCGATGCGTAGGAGATGGAGAAATCATATCCGCAACAAGTTGTATACGTCTAGGTTATTCCTAGCCGTATATTCTCATGTGTTCGAAAAATTTTCAGCGGTAGTGTTTACATCTCGGTCTTTCTATCCGTAACTTTGTTTCCTGACAGTGATATTTAGTTTCCTAGACATTTTTAAATTACGGCTTGGATTTTCCTAGCCGTATGTGTTACTGTGTTGAATATTAAACCAGCTGTATTTCCACGTATCGGTTTCCCTATCCGTTATTTGTTTTTCGGCTAGGTCGATTACTAAATTTCCCATCCGTAATTGTTTTTGCGGCTGGGACAGTCCAATTTTCCTAGCCGTTTTCAGTGTCACGGTTTGGTTGTGTCAAAATTTCCCAGCCGTTTTTGCTTATCTACTTTTCGTTTTGGCCTTGTTTGTCTTTGAATAGAGCAAAAGAAAAGAAGAAGAAGAAGAAGAAGAAGAAGAAGAAGAAGAGATCACAAGAAGTAACACCTCGTAGTGACCCGACTCCGCAACCTCTTCACGCAAAACCATTGGGTGCAAACGCAAGGAATGCAAGTGGAGTTGTGACTGCTACAGAAAATGAAGTAGAGGAGATGGAGTTGGAGCTGGAAGTGCTTTAGGTAGTCAAGTTGTAGTTCCCACAGATGGAGGAAGTGAGATTGGAGTTGATGTTACTGGAGGAACTGAAGTTGGAGTTGTTGGAGGAAATGAAGGTGTACTTGTTGTTACTGGAGGAACTGAAGTTGGCACTTCTAGTGGTGCTTCTATTGATAAAGGTAAATCCGTAGTTGGGGAGGACAAGAAGGAGGGAAAGAATAAGTATCCACCACAAGAAACGGCAAGACAAGTAATTGATATTATGGTGCCTTTACCTCCCAAGAGGAATGGGAGACCTTGAGGTGAGCTAAGAGATCGTTTCGTCTTGATTGGTTACCCGTCTTCATGGGGTGCTAGGGTTTGTGGCACAAAGGTAATAAATCAAATTACATATATGTTATTTTCATTTTATTATGGATTATTAATTATAACAACCACTTTTTATTTTTGTAGTTCCCGGATAAAGCGGTCCCTCAACTAAAGCACCAACAAGGAAAGTTTTGGTCGTTGGACAACGAGCATCCAGATGTAGAAGCTTTGGTAAAAGCTACGGGGTTATGGTTTGGAATCGAGGCTTTGCAGAAGACATATGGTGTTGTGACAGTTTGTGGTTTTAGAAAAAGATTCTGGCCCGAAACTACGACTTTTCATCCCCCGTTCGGCGAGATGACTATCACTACGGATGATGCAAAGTAAATCGTTGGTCTTGCTTTGGAAGGAAAGGTTGTGTCTGAGGGTTTCAACAATTTTATGCCTTTTGATCAGATTTGTGTCTTGGCGAAGGACTGTCTTGGGTGGGGCAAAGATGAAGCCGAAAAAGAGTTTGAGATAGGGTATGGAGCCCAACATAAAGCTAAAAGGCAATTTAGTTTACCGGGTGAACTTAGTGAAACAGTTAATATGACAAGGAAGATTAATTTGGTTCGTCTGAAGGATGGGTTTGGGGATTCTAACCGCAAGACTGTTAGTGGAGAGGTGGTGATGGACGCAGAAAGAGCTAGACATACGACTATAGCTTACTTGTTGCACGTTCTTGGGACCGTCTTTTTCCCTGATTTCTCAGGAAATAAGGTAAATGCTTGTTATTTGCAGTGGTTGAAGACTTTCAGTCTCGATCCGGAAAAAAACGAGGTACCTAGGTACTCGTGGGCCACCGCCCTCCTTGCTAGTGTGTTGGACAATCTTTGCAAAGATTCTATATGGAACGAAACACAAATTACGGGATGTGTTTGTCACGCTCCAAAAGCTAAGCCTGCTTAGCTAGTAATAATATAGCCTAAACCTGAAGTAACAGAATCTAGATCTTCGAACTTAAGGAACATAATTGCATAAAGTAAAACAAAACTAATTCCCAAACACTCTGATACTTAATAGATGAAAACTCTCAAATGATATAGATATATTAATGTGTTGTTTTACAGATAAACAAAGAATACATATATATATATATATATATATATATATATAAGATCCACAAACGTTCTTAGTCGGCTAAAGTTTCAAACTAAGAAACGAATATCTTCATGCGTGCCACCTCTTTTGAATACTGAAACTGAAGTGGGAACAAGTGAGCACGTCATCCCAAAAAGGGGCTCAGTGGTTATCATTATAACATTCTAGTAATCACTAACATGCATCACAGTTCTACTAATGAATAACGATAAACATCTTATACATGCAACATAGAGCAGAAGATTGCTTCAATTCATATCCCCAGATATTACGTCCATAGTGGTAATATCCGTGAAAGATCCACCTCCGGATGGATCTACGAGAAGAGAATTAAACAACCTAAACATATGTTATCCCAACCTCGTCTCACTCAATGGAGGAGAAGATGCTAGGAATAACTCCAGTCTCAAATGATAACATGAATCCAGGTACCGTAAGATATTATTGTGGAATGCGTACACCTCATAAAACCCAATGCCACCATCTAAGTCTAGAATATAATAAGATTTTGATTACTATGATTTGATCCCGCACAACAGGTTCACAAAAGCCCCAATCATTATTCGAAGACCGAAGTCACCGAATAATAACCATATCCAGTAATAAACCTAGAATTTCTTCCTAAGTCAAGATCATAGTAACCCATTCATACTACTAAGACTGCACAATCAAGTATAATATGCACATGAGTGACTTTCCCAAATAAAATAGTATATATAATAATCAACCGGCTTACCCCGACCTACTATGTAATATTCGACCGGCTTACCCCGACCTACTATAGTTATAAAAAGTAAAGTGCGTAATATTTAACCGGCTTTCCCCGGTCTACTAAAAATGTAAAGCGCGTAATATTCAACCGGCTTTCCCCGGCCTACATATAACATAGCAAGGAGCCGTGGGGAAACACGGTCACTCCTTGCGGGGGATTCACACAACACATATTACACACATATTACATTCATTGCAAACATTGTACATACTGATATTAAAAACACATCATACTCGCAGATAGAAAGAAAGCTCAATGATTACAAGAAGGTTACAGAGTTCCCACCTGGTTTAATGACATGCCATGTCTACCTCAAGATCCGCAGTCCACTAGATCATCCTTTGAATCGATCGTTGTTAAAATAAAAAGGGTAATTGTTGATCACACAAGCACTCCAAGAGATTAGCCAAAAGGCTCACATAAGGCTCATAACATGTATTGGTACAAGTCTCTAGTTATAAGCTAAGTAAACTATCTCATGGTTCTAAGTCCATTTGATTAGTCTTGGAAAGATATACAACTTTGTAAAAGGAACCAAAGGCTAATTCGGACCATAAGGGGTCCAAATCATCAAGATAGGAAAACTAACCCTAATCCCAAGCTCATTACACAAGGTCAGGCCCAACTGGGTTAACTAACTGTCAAACTTAACGGTCAAGCTAACAGTCAACGGGTCTCTAACAGTCAACGTCAACAGTCAAGTCAAGGTCCTGGTCATGTGGTTAACTGAGTCAAATCGGTTAAGGTTCACTCAGTCAAGTCAGGTCGGGTCAGGTCTGGTTAACGAGTCAACTCATTCATATAGCTGAGTCAGGTAATAACAAACGATTCAGACTGAATAAGTTCAGTCAGAAAGGCCAAGGGTTCAAGCCAGAGCCATAGCACAGGCCAAACACTCTGCTGCACCATCATGGTGCAACAACAACTCACATCACAGGCCAAAACTCTATTACGGACTTCACAACAACAACAATTCAGTTCTAACAATCAACACTAACATCTATAGTTTCTAAATCCCCACCAGTCACAGTTCAATCTATTTTCTAAAGGGTTACTGATTCTTCATATTCAACACTACCAGTTCTTGTTCAGCCCAAACTGTACCAACTTCCTCAAGCCACCATCCTAGAGCAATATCCTTAACAATCCATTTAGTACCTGCAAATGCAACTCAATTCCAAATTGTGCTATTATGTTCTCCACTAGCACTATTAGCTACATCAGTAGCCTGCAATACCCACAGTTCTAACTACATAACCACTAGGCTTAGAATTTGATTCTACCACCACCTACACTATCATTCCTAATTCAGCAGCACCACGACTTCTATGAACTGCAACTTCATTACCTCAAATATTCATTCTTCTTGTACATTCATCTACAACTCCTACACCAATTGCAGCTTCACTTCAACTTCATTTCACACACACCCTGACTTAATCTCTCTTTAAACTTCAACCTAAGATTTAACCGCAACAACACTATCAAGTCCTTGCTCTCAACTGAAGATGCAAAACCCAACTCATTATCCAGCCATACTTCACAGTATCAACACCAGCTGCAACTTCAGCTCTTAGATCTGCACAATAACCACCACCACCACCAACAATTCGAACACAACCACCAACATACTCAATTACAGCCACCAGCAGGTCTATCTCACGACGTAACATCCTCGGCTTGTATTTCGGATCATCTACAACTCATCTAAACCACCAACACCACTAGTTCAGCATCCAACCATACTTCATATCCTCATCAACTGCCCTGCATATTGAACATCAACAGCTTCATCCAACCAACAATACCTCATACACTTCAATTTTCAGTGACAACACAGACAACCCCATTTCTATCTTCTAACACAATTCTTCAACACAGTTATACGACCACCATTTCAATCTGTATCTCCACCAGCATCAGTTACACCATCATACTACCAGAATCCCAATACCAATATTAAACCTACCTTCTAAATCTGTAGTTCAGACTCGAGAACCCTAATTCCAAATTGGGGAAGAACAGGGGAAACCCTAATTCTATATGAAATCAAAATTAAATTCAATATACTCATCTCTACCTTAAAGTAAGACCAAACCCACTTATAATCAATCACTACAAAGCAATTTCATAAAGATATTGATCCATTCGAAACAATTTAATATTCAAATCAATGAACCCTAATTTACCTTTTTCTTTCGATTTCCAAGCAGAACTGCTTCATCTCATCAATTCATCAACAACCCTCTTAATCTTCAGTTGTTGCAACCGGATATCATCCTCGTTCTACACAAACTCAGAAACAAACCAAAACCCTAACTCACTGGCTTTTCGATTCAACCTCCTCCTAAACTCAAACAGCATCAAAACTTCCACCAATACCTGATTCATGATCAGACTCTTCTTATCTCAATCTTAGAACTATATTTCATCTCCCAAAAACAACCAGAGCAGAACAGAGAGGAGGAGCAGAAGAAAAAACGAGGAAAGAATAAGAAATAAGAAGGAAAGAGAAAATAAAAGAGAAAATAAAAGAGAAAATGATTTCTCTTTAACACGTTTAGGTGATGATAAGACCAAAGGAAAATATTAAGGCACCCATTGAATTGATAAGGGCAGCCAGGCGGTTTAGGTGTAAAAGGATTATTTGCCCTTCATACAAATCCAGTGATATCTTCTTCATCCGGTGTCTGAATGACACGTTCGAGTAGTCTATTCCACATAACTTTTTTAGATCTATTTAGTGATACTAGTTCCATATCTAGATCGGTGTTAGTTTAATTCCTAATAATTAACGTCTGTCTCTAATTAATCGAGTCAAAAGTGGTGTTGACGATCTTGAGGGTCCTTACAGTGTTGCTCTTATCCAGGTATCTTTTTGTTTTAATATAGCAAATGTTTATTTATTTTACTTTTATATATTGGTTTGTGTGTAATATCTTATTTGTAATTTTTTTTTTGCCGTAATCATGGGCTTACGACCATTTTAAAAGCTTGAGGCCTACTCGGGATACAAAATGGGCTCTAGAAAAACCTACAGGAGGAAGATACCCCTTTGGAGGGACCCAACACGAGGCTAAAGAGACGAAAATGGTCCAAATGAGGAAAAAAGTTGGATGCTTTGTCAATCGATGATGTGTATTTTGATCCACATTTTAAACTTGATGAGGATGGAGAAGATGAAGCCGGTGATAGAGTTGAAAAAGCGGGGGTGAAAAAGTGGGGGTACAACAACCTCACCCAATATTTCGCTTAGCAATCTGTATGGATAAACTCCAATATACTTTCTAGAGAATCAACTAGACAGTCAGACTCAATCTAGATAAAAAGTATATCAAAGAGTTTATATCTCAATCTCTCGATTTGATATATACTCAAGAAAATAGAAATCTGCGAGTCTTTATCAAATATCATAGAGATAACTTGGATGGTACCAAATACCAATATCCAAGTGTCAATCAATTTGAATCAACAACCAAAAGGTCGGATATTCTAATTGATTGAACAACGCACAACCTGTGATATTTCAATTATATAACAAAATATAATGCGGAAAAGAAATAACACAGACACCAGAATTTTGTTAACGAGGAAACCGCAAATGCATAAAAACCCCGGGACCTAGTCCAGATTGAACACACACTGTATTAAGCCGCTACAGACACTAGCCTACTCCAAACTAACTTCGGTCTGGACTGTAGTTGAACCCCAATCAATCTCACACTGATCCAAGGTACATTTATGCTCATACGTCTCTAATCCCAACAGGATGCTATGTACTTGATTCCCTTAGCTGATATCACCCACAACTAAGAGTTGTTACGATCCAAAGTCGAAGACTTTAATAAACAAATCTGTATCACACAGAAAATTCTACGGTAATAGATAATCCGTCTCCCACGAATATACCTACGAGTTTTGTTTCGACTTTTGATAAATCAAGGTGAACAAGAACCAATTGATAAATCGGACTTATATTCCCGAAGAACAACCTAGTATTATCAATCACCTCATAATAATCCTACTCGACGCAGCGAAAAAAGATATTGTGGAATCACAAACGATGAGACGAAGTGTTTGTGATTACTTTTCTATCTTGCCTATCGGAGATATAAATCTCGAGCCAATTATTAGAATTGTACTCGTAAGGATATAAGATGCAAGATCAGATCACACAACTACAAGAAAAGTAGTATTGGTTTGGCTTCAGAATCCTAATGAAGTCTTTAAGTCGTTAACCTGGTTTTAGAAGAAGAAACCAAAGGTTAAAGGAGAATCGACTCTAGCTATGCAACTAGTATCACACGTAAGGTGTGGGGATTAGGTTTCCCAGTTGCTAGAGTTCTCCTTTATATAGTCTTTCAAATCAGAGTTTGCAATCAATGTTAGCTTGGTAACAAAGCATTCAATATTCACCGTTAGATGAAAACCTGATCAGATTCAAGCTAATATTTCTCAACCGTTGGATCGAAAAATCAGCTTGTTACACACAAATGAAATGTCCAATTTTGGGTTTATGTAGTCGTTCCCAAACATTAACATTTGTTGGATCAAAAATAGTTAACCAAATGGTTATCCATATGATTACTTTCATATCCACCATATTCTTCTTCACCATAACTAGTTCAAATGACTCAAATGAACTAGTTAGAGAGTTGTTCAATTGCTTAGATCTTATGTAACTACACAAGACACAATTGAAGCAAAAACGGTTTGATTCACTCGAATCGGTTCATGAACTTTATAGTCACGGTTTGCAAAAGCATTCCTTAGTTTATATAAACATGAGTTCAAGAACAAACGACTTAGATATAACCTGCTCAAGTTCGCGGACTGGGTTCGCAGACTTAAGCTCACGGAAGGAGTTCACAAACTCCAGCAGAAATTCTCGGGTCGAGAACTTCCGCCAGTTCGCGGACTTGGCTCACGCCACATTCCGTTTCTCTTGATCAACAAAGTTCGCAAACTTTGGTTCAAGGAATAAGGACTTATACATATATGTGTTTCCACAACAATGCTTATATCCAACCAATGGTTATGTAATCTAAACTCTCATTTCAATCATTGAAACATTATCAGAGGACGTTATATAGCCGTTATTCACTGACCATTTTTCGTCAGAGCAATTTCCAAAGTGATTGAAACATAACATGACATTCGTCACTAGGTAAAGATGAATTTGGCTAAAGCGAAAGCTTACCAACACATATTTCGAGAAATAGATATGCGAGTTACACTCGGCTCGAAATAGCAAATGTGTATAATGAAAGTCTATACATCAAAACGACTTTTGTCTCAAGAATAGGAGATAGAGTAAATAGAATTTTGAGTCACAGATAAGTTCAAGTCTCCACATACCTTTTAGTCGATGAAGATCCACCAGTTCCTTGAGTAGTCCTTCGTCTTGTATGATGATTGCCATGGAGTCTTGAGCTCAACTACACTTTCTATCCTAGTCTGAGACCTTCAGCTATATAGGATAGAAATCAAGACTTATAGTTTTGATCACTAACATTGACAAACATGCTTGAGATAGCAACGCATGCGAGTTCGACCGAGCAATGCTCTAACAATCTCCCCCTTTGTCAATTTTAGTGACAAAACTATTAATACATATAGAATACAAAAAACAAATAAATTAACTTTTGTAGCTCCTATTCCACATTCCTCATCTTCAACACTAGTCGAAATCTTCGTCACTTCCAAGTACTCCAATGATCCCAAAGGTTGTAAGTTTAGTATCATCGTTGTTGAAAATCCGTAGCTATAACAACAAGAAAACAATTTTTCTCAATCATTGTTATACAGTGTCATAGTATCATTACACAGCATCAAAGTCCGATTGTATCACAACTTCAACAACAATACTATGGTGATATGTATCGCCCCCCTTAGTAAATACTCCATCTCACATGGAAACCACTCCCCCTTACATAATGATCCGAAAACCATATGTATTTGTAGTGTGAACTACATATTAATTCTCCCCCTTTTTGTCAATAAAATTGGCAAAGGTACAAGAACGAGATCCTAATGAAATTTCCGAAAGAGACATTTCTTGACCAAAAGAAATCAAAGGTATATCATCTTATTTAGATGCAATCATAAAGCCGAAGCTAAATGCATTCATCAAGGAGTTTGTAAAGATACAAGATAACCCCTATAATATTCCGCAGCCGCACTCCCCACAAAGATTTGGCAATTAAGCACAAGTTCAAAAGAACTCTCCCCCATAAAATGTCATTCCCGAGAGAACAACAAGAGCGACCTTACTTTCGAATGAAAAGAAGGATTTCTTTTGACACAACACACAAAGAACTCTGACAGAAAAATCAACCCTACGGATACAAATACAGAATTGAAGTAAACACTTACTGGAGTTTCAAACTCAATTTCCCAAAAGATTGAGATAAGCACAGGGGCAAGAGTCATAGAAACAATTAATGAACCAAAATAACACCAATAGACTGTCGTGAGTGTTGAAAAGTAGTAGTGTCTAATGGTTTGGTGAGAATATCAGCCAATTGTTGTTCGGAAGGCACAAATTCCATACTTATGATACCATTTTCATAAAGATATCGAATAAAATGGTACCTTATATCAATGTGCTTTTTTCGTGAGTGCTTAATGGGATTCTCAGTGATTCGAATCGCACTAGAGTTATCACAAAAGATCTTCATTATTCCAGTATCAATTCCATAATCAGCTAGCATTTGTTTCATCCAAAGGAGTTGAGTGCAACATGAGCCAGCTGAAATATATTCTGCTTCACATGTAGACAGGGATTGTGAATTTTGTTTCTTGCTATGCCAAGCCACAAGATTCGGTCCTACATAGTAGAGACCCCCTGATGTACTTTTTCTGTCTTCTACACATCCTGCCCAATCAGCATCTGAATAAGCAGAAAGGTCAGTGTTAGTATCAAAAGTGTAAGACATACCATACCCGACAGTGTGATTGACATATCGTATGATCCTCTTTGCATCTGCAAGATGTGATTCCTTTGGATTAGCCTGAAATCTAGCACAACAACGAACACTAAAAGAAATATCAGGTCTAGTGGTTTTAAGATATAAAAGGCTACCAATAATATATCGATACAATTTTTGATCTACTTTTACTCATTTCTGATCTCTGTGTAGTTTACCAGTAGTGGGCATAGGTGTCAGTTTCGGACTTAACTTATCTAGACCGAATCTTGTAACAAGATCCCTTGCATATTTTTCTTGAGATAAGTAGAATTCGTCCTTATGTTGCTGAATCTGTAATCCTAAAAAGAACTTTAACTCACCAACATTGCTCATTTCAAACTCTTTAGCAAGTGAAACTTGAAAATCCTTTGCAAGCTTCTCTGATGTTGAACCATAGATGATATCATCTACATAGACTTGAGCAATAACAACATTTTTCCCACTCCATCTGGTAAACAAGGTTTTATCAGCTCCACCTCTTGAAAAACCTTTTCTAATAAGAGAAGTGGTAAGTTTTTCAAACCAGGCTCTAGGTGCTTGTTTTAACCCATATAATGCCTTTTTGAGCTTAAGAACGTAATCTGGGAAATCAAGATTTTCAAATCCTTTAGGTTGAGCAACATAGACTTCTTCCTTTATAATTCCGTTTAGGAACGCGAATTTTATATCCATTTGGAAAATTTTAACCTTGAGATAACAAGCATGATCTAATAAAAGTCTAATGGACTCAAGGAGTGCCACATGAGCAAAGGTTTCGTCAAAGTCGATACCTTCAATTTGTGAATATCCTTGAGCAACAAGTCTGGCTTTATTTCTGATAATTGTGCCAAATTCATCAGACTTGTTCTTGAATATTCATTTTGTTCCAACAATATTAACATTGGAGGGACAAGGTACGAGTTCTCATACGTCTTGTCTTATAAATTGATTTAACTCTTCATGCACTGCATTCACCCAAAAGGAGTCGTTCAGAGCTTCATCAATATTTCTCGGTTCTACTTGTGACAGGTAACAACCAAAATTGCACATGTTTTGAAGTTGCCCTCTAGTCTTAGCTGTAGAATCTCTTCCTCCAATAATACTGTTGGGATCATGATTCCTTTGAACCCAGAGGTGTCGTGGAGGGACACGTTCTTGTTCGTCAGGAGTATCCTGATCAGTGCTCTTCTCCTCGTCACTAGAAATATCAGGATCAACAACAGTTGGGATAACTTCAACTGATTTTGGTATTTCTTTGACTTTCTCAATTGTGGAGGCAGTTCAGCAGGAGGATTATCATGACGAAAATCACTCACATCATCAATAATAACGTTAGCAGATTCCATCATGACCTGGGTTCTGAGATTAAATACTCGAAAACCACGGCTATCAGAGGCATAGCCAAGAAAGATACCTTCATCACTTTTGGTATCGAATTTCCCTCTCTGTTATCGATCTTTTAGGATATAACACTTACTACCGAACACTCTAAGATAGTGTAGGTTGGGTTTTCTTCCATACCACAACTCATAAGGAGTTTTTAGGGTTTTAGAACGTAAGTAAACACTGTTGATCAAATAACATGCTGTAAAGACAGCTTCTCCCCAAAACCTTAGAGGTAAGTTTTTGTTACGGAGCATTACCCTGGCCATTTCCTTAATGTTCCTATTCTTTCTTTCTGCAACTCTGTTAGCTTGATGAGTAATGGGTGGTGAGTATTGTTGAATAATCCCCAGTTCGTCACAAAATTCAAACACCTTTGCGACCTTGTTAGTTCTGGATTCTTTTAACAATAATCTTGAATTCATCAAGGGTTTCATTCTTATGAGATAGAAATGCAACCCAAGTGAATCTGGTGTAGTCATCTACCATAACTAAAGCATACTTCTTACCAGCAACCGTGGGTTGTTGAATTGGTCCGAGGAGATCCATGTGAATTAAATCAAGTGGAGCTTTAGTGAGAATATCTCGAGATGATTTGTGGTGAACTTTTGTTTGCTTACCCTTTTGACATGCACCACATACACCTTCAATCTTTGCATTGATTTTGGGAACGCCTCTAACAAGTTCTTTGTTAATGATCTTAGTTAGAAGACAATAGTTGATGTGACCAAAACGCTCATGCCAAAGATGTGTTGATTCCACCTTAGTCAAATTACAACAATTGCTAAACTGAGTATCGAGAAGATAACAATTGTTTTTTACCATGAGTTCCTTGAAAAATTACTTTCCCAGTTTTGTCTATAATGTCACATCCATTTGCATTGAAGACAACTCGATGGCCTTGTCACAAATTTGACTAATAGAAAGAAGATTTGCAGCCATACCTTTTATGTATACTACATCATGGATTTCAGGTACGCCGGGCAGTTTGATCGTCCCTTTCTTGCTAATGTAGCAACAACTCCCATCTTCGAAAGTTATTGGTCCTCCTTCATAGTCGTCAGAAGAAACAAACCATGTGAGATCACCTGTCATATGTCTGATACATCCACTGTCAAGAAACCATTGAAAGGGTGATGTTGATTTTAAAGCAAAAGCTCCCATACTATTAGTACTTTCCTGTTTAGGGTTTCCTGATAGTTTTGTACGTCCTTTTAAAGAATCACTAAGTTGTCTAGTTTTCGTGTGAAGATTACTTGCAACTTTCAGCCTCTTTTGGAAGGACATACAAGAATGTTGAAAATGATTCTAAGAATCACAAAACAAACATGGGCCATCACTTTTGGAATCTCCAGAAAAGTTCTGAATCATATCAGTTTTGACAACATGTGAACGTTATTTATTACTTGACTTATGACTGTTCTTCATAGAGAAGCAATTGGAGTTATTCAAATCCATTAAAGGGATTTGCACAGATTTCAAATCATTAAGCTTGCAATTTTTGCTATGAGATCAGAGTTGATCCGGATTTGTTCATCCAACTTTTTCTGGAGAATAACCGGTTTATTAGAACTTTTTCTACGATTGGTTTTTAATCCTGGTGAAGCGTTTCTAGAGACTTTTATGTCCATAGAGTCAGATCGCTACAAACAAAGACTTGTAAGGTCTTAAACGTGTTTGCCTGCTCTGATACCAATTGAAAAAGTGGGGGTGCAACAACCACACCCAATATTTTGTTTAGCAATCTGTATGGACAAACTCCAATATACTTTCTAGAGAATCAACTAGACAGCCAGACTCAATCTAGATAAAAATTATATCAAAGAATTTATATCTCAATCTCCCGACTTGATATTTACTCAAGCAAATAGAAACCTGCGAGTCTTTATCAAATACTAGAGAGATAACTTGGATGGTACCAAAGACCAATTATCCAAGTGTCAATCAATTTAAATCAACAACCAAAAGGTCGGATATTCTAATTGATTGAACAACGCACAACCTGTGATATTTTAATTATATAACAAAACATAATGCGGAAAAGAAATAACACAGACACCAGAATTTTGTTAACGAGGAAACCGCAAATGCAGAAAAACCCCGGGACCTAGTCCAGATTGAACACACATTGTATTAAGACGCTACAGACACTAGCCTACTCCAAACTAACTTCGATCTGGACTGTAGTTGAACCCCAATCATTCTCACACTGATCCAAGGTACAGTTATGCTCCTACGTCTCTGATCCAGCAGGATGCTACGTACTTGATTCCCTTAGCTGATCTCACCCACAACTAAGAGTTGGTACGACCAAAAGTCGAAGACTTTAATAAACAAATCTGTATCACACGGAAAAGTCTACGGTAATAGATAAATCCGTCTCCCACGAATATACCTACGAGTTTTGCTCCGTCTTTTGATAAATCAAGGTGAACAGGAACCAATTGATAAACTGAACTTATATTCCCGAAGAACAGCCTAGTATTATCAATCAACCTCACAATAATCCTAATCGACGCAGCGAAAAAAGATATTGTGGAATCACAAACGATGAGACGAAGTGTTTGTGATTACTTTTATATCTTGCCTATCGGAGATATAAATCTCGATCCAATTATTAGAATTGTACTCGTAACGATAGAAGATGCAAGATCAGATCACACAACTACAAGAAACGTAGTATCGGTCTGGCTTCACAATCCCAATGAAGTTTTTAAGTCGTTAACCTAGTTTTAGAAGAAGAAACCAAAGGTTAAAGGAGAATCGACTCTAGATATGCAACTAGTATCACACGTAAGGTGTGGGGATTAGGTTTCCAGTTGTTAGAGTTCTCCTTTATATAGTCTTTCGAACTCTTTGATATACTTTTATTAAGATTGAGTCTGACTGTCTAGTTGATTCTCTTAAAAGTATATTGGAGTTTGTCCATACAGATTGCTAAGAGAAATATGGGGTGTGGTTGTTAGACCCCCTATTAGAGCATTGCTCGGTCGAACTCGCATGCGTTGCTATCTCAAGCATGTTTGTCAATGTTAGTGATCAAAACTATAAGTCTTGGTTTCTAGTCTACTTATAGCTAAGTCTCAGACTAGGATACAAAGTAAAGTTGAGCTCTAGACTCCATGGCGATAATCATACAAAGACGAAGAACTACTCAAGGAACTGGTTGAACTTCATCGACTAAAAGGTATGTGGAGACTTGAGCTTATCTATCACTCAAAAGTCTATCAACTCTACCTCCTATCTTGAGACAAAAGTCGTATTGCTATATAGACTATGATTATACACATTTGCTGTTTTGAGCTGAGTTTATCTCGCTTATCTATTTCTCGAAATATGTGTTGGTAAGCTTTCGCTTTGGCCAAGTTCATCTTTACTAGTGACGAAAGTCATATTAAGTTTCAATTACTTGAAAATTGCTTTGACGAAAAATGGTTTGTGAATAACAACTATATAACGTCCTCTAAGAATGTTTCAATGATTGAAATGAGAGTTTAGAATATATAACCATTGTTGGATATAAACGTTGTGTGATAATTCATGCGTGTGTAAATCCTTATTCCTTAAACCAAAGTATGCGTATTTTGCTGCTCAGGAAAACCGGAACTAAAGTCTGTGTATCAGTATGTGCACCATCGGAAGTTCAAGTCCCGTGAAAATCTGATGGAGTTTGTGAACTTAAAACAAACTTATTCCGGGTACTTAAGTCCGCGTACCAGTCCGCGTACTTAGGTTGGTTATTTTCTAAAAACAATTGTTCGTGAACTTAAACTTATATAAACTAAGGAATGCATAATTGCAAACCGTGGCTACAAAGTTCATGAATAAATTCGAGTGAACCAAATCGTTTTTGCTTCGGTTGTGTCTTGTATACTTCTATAAGATCTAAGCAATTGAACAACTCTCTAACTAGTTCATTTGAGTCATTTGAACTAGTTATGGTAAAGAAGAATATGGTTGATATGAAAGTGCTCATATGGCTAACCATTTGGTTAACTATTGTTGAACCAACTAAATGTACATGTTTGGGTACGGTTACACAAACCTAAACATGCATTTCATTTGTGTGTAACAAGCTAAGTTTCGAACTAACGGTTGAAAGATATTAGCTTGAATCTAATCAGGTTTTCATCTAACGGTGAATATTGAATGCTTTGTTACCAAGGTAACTTAGATTGCAAACACTGATTTGAAACACTATATAAAGGAGAACTTTAGCAACTGGGAAACCTAATCCCCACACCTCCTGTGTGATACTAGAAATTAATCTCAAGCCAATCTTACGATTGTACTCAAACACGATAAAAACAACAAGATCAGATCACGCAACTACATAGAAAATAGTTGGGTCTGGCATCACAATCCCAATGAAGTCTTCAAGTCGTTAACCTACAGGGTCTCGATAGAAACCTAAGGTTAAAGGAGAATCGACTCTAGTTAATACAACTAGTATCACACAGAAGGTGTGGGGATTAGGTTTTCCAGTTGCTAGAGTTCTCATTTATATAGTCTTTCAAATCAGGGTTTGCAATCTAATTTACATTGGTAACAAAGCATTCAATATTCACCATTAGATGAAACCTTGATTAGATTTGTTAGAGCATAACTCGGTCAACCTCGCATGCGTTGCTATCTCAAGCATGTTTGTCAATGTTAGTGATCAAAACTATAAGTCTTGATTTCTAGCCTACATAGCTAAGTCTCGGACTAGGATAGAAAAGTTTAGTTGAGCTCAAGGACTTCATGACGATTCATCATACAACGACGAAGATCTATACAAGGAACCGTGGAACTTCATCAACAAAAAGGTATGTGGAGACTTGAACTTATCTATCACTCAAAAATATATCTCTTATATCTCCTACTTCTTATGAGACAAAAGTCGTATGCTATATAGACTATATCATACACATTTGACATTTCGAACCGAGCATTCATTGCTTATCTTTTATCTCGAAATCGTGTGTTGGTAAAGCGTTTCGCTTTGATCAAGTTTATCTTCACCTAGTGACGAAAGTCATGAAAATTTTCAATCACTTTGAGAATTGCTCTGACGTGAATCAGTCTGTGAATAACGGCTACATAGCGTCCTCTGAGAATGTCTCAATGATTGAAATGAGAGTTTAGATTACATAACCATGTATTCCTTGAACTGAAGTTTTAGAACTTTGTTGATCAAGAGAAATCGGGAGGATTGTGGAATTGGCTTGCCAAGTCCGCGAACTGTCGGAAGTTCTCGACCGAGAATTTCTGCTGGAATTTTTCAAAACTCGTTTGTGTGCTAAGTCCGCGAACTTAGTCCTCGAATCCAGTCCACGAACTTGCGGAAGCTCTCTTTCCGATAATTTCTGCTGAGTTTGGAAAACTCAACCGATTAACTTAAGTCCGCGAACTTGTTTGTGAACTTAAGAGGTTATGATCTAAAGATGTGCTCTGAACATGAAACATTAAATTACTAAGGAATGCTTTATCCAAACCGGGGCTATAATGTTCATGAGCCAATTCAATCGAATCGAATCATCTTTGTTTCAATTGTGTCTTGTGTAGTTACATAAGATCTCATAACAATTGAACAACTCTGTAACTAGTTCATTTGAGTCAATTGAACTAGTTATGGTGAAGAAGAACAAGGTTAATATGAAATGCTCATATGTTTAACCTTTTGGGTTACTATGTTGAACCGACATGCACGTACACGTTTGGGCATGGTTTTCACGAACCCAGTAAACGTATACCCAAGTGTGTGTGACAAGCTAAGTTTTCGATCTAACGGTTGAGAAATATTAGCTTGAATCCAAATCAGGTTTTCATCTAACGGTGAATAAGGATTGGTTTGTAACTAAGGAAAAACCCTGATTTGAAGGCTATATAAAGGAGACATATAGCATTGTGCAAAACTAATCCCCACACGTCTGTGTGCTACTAGTACGCCCGCTAGAGTCGATCTCAATTAACCTTTGATTTTCTTCTCTAAAATCAGGTTAACGACTTAAAGATTTCATTGGGATTGTGAAGCCAGACCGATACTACTTTATCGTAGTTGTATGATTGAGTGCTGATTTAGGCTTAAATATGGACAAATTGTTGTTCATCGCAACACAACTTGATTGTGTTGTTGGGAAAATTTTGTCTCATGTGCCTGACGAAAAGAGACAAGATTGAGTGCTGATTTAGGCTTCAGTAAAGTTTTTCCTTCTTTTCTTAGATTTGTTATTTTCTGTCTATCAAATAAAATAAAGGGTTATTATCGACAATTCTACTCTTTATAGGGTTTTAGAGTTGGGCGTATACGAACCTGTCAATAGGTTTCGAACCCTATATTCGTTTTTCCTCTTTGACATCCTATATAAGATTGCTTGTTGAATTAGGTGATTCAATCACACAAATCCAGTTGTATATAACTGTTCTCAAAGCACCATGTCAGATGGAAAAAATGTCAACATGATTGTTAAATCTTCAATCAAGGAAAAGGAAAAATCTCTTGTTTCTAAGTCCCTGAAAAGAAAAAGAAGGAATACAAGAAATCACAGGGCTGTACCTTCTAACTCTCAGAAGTTTTCCGATGTTCTTGATGAGCTGAAGGAAGCAAGAAAGGAGATTTTTGAAATAAAGGCTTTTGTGTCAAAGTCCTTAGAAATTCAGAGAGCCTTGGTACGACATAATCAGCCAAGACAGTTCGTTGATATAAACTCCTATCTTCGTGAACCTTATGTTCCAATGGTTGTTGACAACAAGGAGTTTGGGAATGATGTTGAATTTCTCAAAGGCATTGTCGCCTAAGATGTATTCTTTTTGGATTAGTTAGAAGAATAACTAGTGCTTTGAATAACGATGATTGTGACTACACATAGCTATTTTTGTTTTCATCTTCTTATGTTATTTTTTAGGTTTATCGGTATTAAATTCTAAAAATATCTGGAGGATGATGTTTATTGCAGTATTTTAATGGTTTGTGATATTGCAATATTTTTATGGGATATGTATTGTTCACGTCCGTGAACTTGAAGGTCCCATATTGCTGTCAAAAGTAAAGTCGTTCATGAATCGGTATTCGTATTAATGAAAGGACGAATGGACTTTTGACATATACAAAAGTTAAGCCTATGTAATCATTAATTTGATGGAAAATAGGATAAAATCTTTTATTCAACAAGGATAAAGTCTATTATGTCGTTATGATGGAAAATAGAATAGATCCTTGTATGTTATCCACGGTATTGATCTTCATTGATCCATTTTATTATGTTTTATCGTGAAGGCTCCATTGTGTGTCTTATGTTGAGCACCTTACAACTAAGTAGATTTACCTTGGCTTTGTTGGTTATTCCATAAGATGTTATATGTCGAGCATTAGGAACTAAATTAATCAACTAGTTTGGTTATTTAGTTAGTACTCCATCAGTTTTCTTTCTTATGTTGAGTACATGTACGGTTAAGGTTGTCATATTCTATGATGAACTTAGTCGGGGTTCCATAAGTTCTATTATGTTGAGCCCAAAATAATTAAATTGATTACTTCGGTGATTAGTTTGGTTATTTGTATTCCAATTAGATTAATTATAGGTTGTCTTGTAATTAATCTAGTTGAGTTTTCATATATTCCACAAGTTCTTGTGTTGAGTATATGAAAGGCTACACTATCATGTTCTTTGGTTAGTGTAGTCATATATATTCCGTAAGGTTTTCCTTATGTTGAGTATTTGAATGGTTAAGTTAGTCATCTCCGTGTGATTGACTTAGTCGTAGCTCCGTGAGTTTACTTATATTGAGCACTTTCAATTAAATTGATCACTTTTGTGGTTTGACATAGTTGTGTATTCCAATTAAATTAATAATGGGTTTCCTTATGGTTAATTTGGTTGAGCTTTGGATATAGAAAATCATTCCTATGGTTTTTGGTGTCCAATATAAAATTCTTCTTTTCTTTCGAAATTAAGGTCGCTCTTGTTGTTCTCTCGGGAATGACATCAAATGGGGGAGAGTTCTTTTGAACTTGTGCTTAATGGTAATATCTTGTTGGGAGTGCGACTGTGGAATTTTATAGGGGTTATCTTGTATCTTAAAACTCCTTGACGAATGCTGTTAGCTTCGGCTATTAGATTGCATCTAAATTAAGTTGGTATGTATTTTTCTTTTGGTCATGAAATGTCTCTTGTGGAAATTTCATTATGATCTCATTCTTGTACCTTTGCCAATTTTATTGACAAAAAGGGGGAGAAATATTGTAGTTCACACTACAAATACATATGGTTTTCGGATCATTGTGTAAGGGGGAGTGGTTTCCATGATCGAGATGGAGTATTGACTAAGGGGGAGTGATACATATCACCGTAGTATTATTGTTAAAGTCGTGATACAATTGGACTTTGATGTTATATAATAATACTATGATACTGTATAATAATGATCGAGAATCTCGATTTCTCTCATTGTTATAGCTACGGATCTTCAACAACGATGGTGCTAAACTTACAACCTTTGGGATCATTGGAGTACTTGGAAGGATGAAGATTTCAAGGAACGTTGAAGATTAAACTATGAAATAGGAGCCACTAAAGTTTATCTTTTTTGTATTCCATATGTATTAATAGTTTTGTCACTAAAATTGACAAAGGGGGAGATTGTTAGAGCATAGCTCGGTCAACCTCGCATGTGTTGCTATCTCAAGCATGTTTGTCAATGTTAGTGATCAAAACTATAAGTCTTGATTTCTAGCCTACATATCTAAGTCTCGGACTAGGATAGAAAAGTGTAGTTGATCTCAAGGACTTCATGGCGATTCATCATACAACGACGAAGATCTATACAAGGAACCGTGGAACTTCATCAACAAAAAGGTATGTGGAGGCTTGAACTTATCTATCACTCAAAAGTTTATCTCTTCTATCTCCTACTTCTTATGAGACAAAAGTCGTATGCTATATAGACTAGATCATACACATTTGACATTTCGAGCTGAACATTCATTGCTTATCTTTTATCTCGAAATCGTGTGTTGGTAAAGCGTTTCGCTTTGATCAAGTTTATCTTCACCTAGTGACGAAAGTCATGAAAAGTTTCAATCACTTTGAGAATTGCTCTGACGTGAATCGGTCTGTGAATAACGGCTACATAGCGTCCTCTGAGAATGTCTCAATGATTGAAATGAGAGTTTAGATTACATAACCATGTATTCCTTGAACCGAAGTTTTCGAACTTTGTTGATCAAGAGAAATCGAGAGGGTTGTGGAATTGTCTTGCCAAGTCCGCGAACTGTCGGAAGTTCTCGACCGAGAATTTCTGCTGGGATTTTCCAAAACTCGTTTTTGTGCTAAGTCCGCGAACCCAGTCCGCGAACTGGCGGAAGTTCTCTTTCCGAGAATTTCTGCTGAGTTTGGAAAACTCAACCGATTAACTTAAGTCCGCGAACTTGTTTGTGAACTTAAGAGGTTATGATCTAAAGATGTGCTCTGAACATGAAACATTAAATTACTAAGGAATGCTTTATGCAAACCGTGGCTATAATGTTCATGAGCTGCTTCAATCAAATCGAATCATCTTTGTTTCAATTGTGTCTTGTGTAGTTACATAAGATCTCATAGCAATTGAAAAACTTTGTAACTAGTTCATTTGAGTCAATTGAACTATTTATGGTGAAGAAGAACAAGGTTAATATGAAATGCTCATATGGTTAACCTTTTGGGTTACTATATTGAACCGACATGCACGTACACGTTTGGGCATGGTTTTCACGAACCCAGTAAACGTCTACCTAAGTGCGTGTGACATGCTAAGTTTTCGATCTAACGGTTGAGAAATATTAGCTTGAATCTAAATCAGGTTTTCATCTAACGGTGAATAAGGATTGCTTTGTAACTAAGGAAAAACCCTTATTTGAAGGCTATATAAAGGAGACATCTAGCATTGTGCAAAACTAATCCCCACACGTCTGTGTGCTACTAGTGCGCCCGCTAGAGGCGATCTCCATTAACCTTTGATTTTCTTCTCTAAAATCAGGTTAATGACTTAAAGACTTCCTTGGGATTGTGAAGCCAGACCGATACTACTTTATCGTAGTTGTGTGATCTGATCTTGCATCTTCTATCGTACGAGTACAATCGATTGATTGGTTTGAGATCGTGAGAGTTCTCCGATAGGCAAGATAAAGAAGTCACAAACATCTTCGTCTCACTGTTTATGTTTCCTCGACAATCCGCTTGTGTAGTCAGGAAGGATTGTAGAGAGGTGATTGATTAATCTAGGATGTTCTTCGGGAATATAAGATCGGATTATAAATTGGTTCCAGTTACCTTGATTCTATATCTAAAGACGGAACAAAACCTAGGGTTTATCTGTGGGAGACATATTTATCCTTTTATAGACTTTTCTGTGTGAGACAGGTTTGTTTATTATCAAGTCTGTGATTTTGGGTTACAACAACTCTTGGTTGTGGGTGAGATCAGCTAAGGGAATCAAGTGAGTAGTGTCCTGCTGGGATCAGAGGCGTAAGAGTACAAATGTACCTTGGATTAGTGGGAGACTGATTGGGGTTCAACTATAGTCCAGTCCGAAGTTAGTTTGCAGTAAGCTAGTGTCTGTAGCGGCTTAATACAGTGTGTATTCAATCTGGACTAGGTCCCGGGGTTTTTCTGCATTTGCGGTTTCCTCGTTAACAAAATTTATGGTGTATGTGTTATTTCTTTTTCGCATTATATTTTATATAATTGAAATAATACAGGTTGTGCGTTCGTGATCATCAATTGGAAATACAACCTTTGTTTGTTGATTGATATTGATTGATCCTTGGACATTGGTCTTTGGTACCGTCCAAGTATTCCTTGTATTTGATAAAGACTCGCTATATTCTTTAGCTTGAGTAAAAATCAAATCAAGAGAGAGATATTAACTCCTTGAGATACTTTTATCTAGATTGAGTCTGACTGTCTAGTTGATTCTCTAGCAAAGTGTTTCAGAGTTAGTCCATACAGATTGCTAAGCGAAATATTGGGTGGTGTTGTTAGACCCCCGCTTTTTCAAGATTCAAGCTAATATCTTTCAACCGTTAGATCGAACTTAGCTTGTTACACACAAATGAAATGCATGTTTATTTAGGTTTGTGTAACCGTACCCAAACATGTACACTTAGTTGGTTCAACATTAGTTAACCAAATGGTTAGCCATATGAGCACTTTCATATCAACCATATTCATCTTAACCATAACTAGTTCAAGTGACTCAAGAGAACTAGTTAGAGAGTTGTTCAATTGCTTAGATATCATAGAAGTATACAAGACACAATTGAAGATAAAACGATTTGATCCACTCGAATCAATTCATGAACTTTATAGCCACGGTTTGCAAGTATGCGTTCATTAGTTTATATAAGTTTAAGTTCACGAATAATCGTTTTTAGAAACTAACCCACTTAAGTACGCATACTGGTATGCGGACTTAAGTACCCGAAATAAGTTTGTTTTCAGTTCACAAACTCCGACAGAAATTCACGGGATGTGAACTTCCGACAGTACGCGGACTTTAGTTCCGGTTTTCCAGAGCAGCAAAGTACGCATACTTTTGTTCAAGGAATAAGGACTTACACACGTATGAGTTATCACACAATGTTTATATCATTTCAAGGTTATATTCTAAACTCTCATTTAAATCATTGAAACATTCTTAGAGGACGTTATATAGTTTTTGTTCACAAGCTATTTTTCGTCAAAGCGATTTTCAAGTAATTGAAACTAATATGACTTTCGTCACTAGTAAAGATGAACTTGGCCAAAGCGAAAGCTTACCAACACATATTTCGAGAAATAGATAAGCGAGATAAACTCGGCTCAAAATAGCAAATGTGTATAATCATAGTCTATATAGCAATGCGACTTTTGTCTCAAGACAGGAGATAGAGTAGATAGACTTTTGAGTGATAGATAAGTTCAAGTCTCTACATACCTTTTAGTCTATATAGCAATACGACTTTTGTCTCAAGACAGAAGATATAGTATATAGACTTTTGAGTGATAGATAAGTTCAAGTCTCCACATACCTTTTAGTCTATATAGCAATACGACTTTTATCTCAAGACAGGAGATAGAGTAGATAGACTTTTGAGTGATAGATAAGTTCAAGTCTCTACATACCTTTTAGTCGATGAAGTTCCACCAGTTCCTTGAGTAGTTCTTCGTCTTTGTATGATGATCGCCATGGAGTCTAGAGCTCAACTACACTTTCTATCCTGGTCCGAGACTTAGCTATGAGTAGACTAGAAATCAAGACTTATAGTTTTGGCAACTAAACTTGACAACAAGCTTGAGAAATCAACGCTTGCAAGTTCGACCGAGGAGTGCTCTAACAGGAGTATTTTCTGATGTGGCGACCTATGTGGGACCTTGGTTTCATGCAACTAGGTTCGTCATTTTAGATCCTCGTAGAACGCTCCACCAAATCGGTATTGTACGGAAAATTGTACATGAAGAAACTCCTATTAAATTGAGCGTATCCAACTCCTAATTTAAGGACAAAGATGTCAGATTGAACTTTGAAACAACACCGTTGATCGAGCATTGGAATGCTCGTTCCCAAGAAGTAAACCAAATGAGTAGAAGACTGCTTGAAGCTTCTCATGGGACTTCCGAAGCGGATGCGAATTACATGGAATGGTATCAAGAGTGGGATCATCCTTATGTGGAAAATTTGGATCCGGAGGCGCAGATACATTTCAAGGATGCAGAGAAAGAGATTTCAAAATCAAAGACATCAATGAATGAACAAGAAGATTGGGAGAAGATGGTGGTACGTACACTACTAATTATGTTTGTATATGTTATTTTTTTTAATTATCTATGAATAATTAGAGTATGTGTGCTTGATATGAAAAAATAGGTCGAACGAGTTATTTGGGTGGTCAATGAAAGCACCCGTATGATTAATTCGGGTGCGAACTTAACGGTACCTGAATAAAGATTACTCCGCAATTGAGTTAAAGGTATAATAATCCGAAAGCAGGTTTATATGCTTATGAAGGGGACCGGCCAAGGAGAACTAAAAGGGCTAGGTCTCCATCTACTAGCGACGACTTGGACCCCACACACACACACCCACACACCCCATACCCCCACGTGAGCAAGTTCAATCTAAGCAAGGAAAAGGCGGTCGAGGTGGTAGAGGTGAAAAAGGTGGCCGTGCTGGAACAAGTGCTCGAGGTGGACATGGTGGAGGTAAAAAAAAAACACCTAGCCGTAAATCCGACACATCACAAACCCTGCAAGTTTATACAGAATTACGGCTGGGTCTACCTTGTGTTTTCCTAGCCGTAAATACCTATAATTTTGAATACCACATCATATCGGCTAGTTTTTTTGAAATTTGAAAAATAGATCTGTTTGAAGAATGATGTATAGAAGGTTCTAGATGTTCAACCACTTATTTAAACTTGAAATAACTCCACCTACATATAACCACCCATTCCAAAACAAAATCATACCTTTTACATCAATAATCTCCACCAAAACTCTTACAAACTCAATGCAATGTACTCAAAGGATAAACCCAACTTTACTTTGGAAGAAGATTTATCTCTTTGCACTATGCTATCCAAAGAGGGGAAAAGAACGAAGGAAAGGTGGTTTACCAAGTCAATCGTATTGGAGTAAGATTTGAAAATTTTTGTAGTGAAACAAATAACACTAATAACCGCGATGGGGTTGAATTATATCTTCGATTTTCAGACATACGCAAAAAAGCGGAAGAATATATGGCTTTACTTCGTATGTGCAAGCAACTTCGACTTAGAGGTGAGACTGATGGAGAAGTCGTAGCTCAAGCTAAGAAGGAATGAAGAAAATAGAAAGGTTATGATTTCAACTTCAAAGCTCAATTCGCCATCATCAAAGACTTCTTGATACATCGAAAGGGATGTTATTAAAACCAACTTTGTTTGGTATCTATTAAGTATGCAATGGGTTTTATTGTGGTCTAATTAATGAAAGTATTACTAATTTTCAATCGTAGTATGTATTCATGTTGAAAATCAAAATTTCTCAACTTACATATTCAATTACGGACGAGAACTATCAGAATTCCCAACCCTAAAACAAACTCAGGAGATTCTGGGTAGAATAACGGCTATAAGTTCTTAACTTCACATCCGTTTTTATTCTTTACGGCTGGGAATTCCTCATATCCCAACCGTAATAGCTTATTTATGGCTGGTTCGACACAATTTCCCAGCCGTAACAAGTAAAATTTTTAAATTTTTCTCTGATTTTTAACGGATCTGAATCGATAAAATTGATGTCGGGAGTTGATTATAAGGTTATCCCGAGTTCTGTGACGAAGGGTTTCATCATTTTTCTTCAGAGTTTTTCAAAAAAAATTCGCCAAAATCACCATTTTTCCTTCTTCAAAATCAAGTTTTGATTTCCAAAAGTTTAATCATTTGATTAGTCTAATCCATTCATTAATACTGATTATTAGCTTAATCAGTTTAATTAGTACTAATCATATTAAGGGTAAATTAGGTATTAAATAAAATACCATGATAAGGGGCTCTATGCATTGTTATTTCATGACCTCATAAGCCCCCAAAATCCACGCCTTTTTACAACCCCAATAATTGGATTCTTTTTTTTTTCTTTTTTTTGTGTGTGTGTGTAAGGAATAAAACTAACTTGTTAAAGCTTGTTACGCATTATGCACAACCGATCTTTCTGGACCATGGCTGCAAATTGGTAATTCATTAAGAAAATTAATTTTGGGAGTTAGTCATCCATAATACAGAAAGAGTAGAGTCATCTAATGAAGAAAAACTGTGTTCTTTCCTAGTATTAGATCATCTACTGAGAGCTTAAAATTAATACAAGATGGGGTATAACAATCCCAATTCAAAATACTATTAAAATGTTTTGCTTTCTTGGCCAAAGTATCTGCCACATTGTTTGTCGTGGAAATTGAATATATGTCCTTGGTTCTGACGGACTTCAAATATATCCTTCTTCACGATAATTCTATCCTTGGCCCATTAAGAGAAAAATAACTATTTCAAATCTACCATATTCTTATATTATCAGATCTAATTGTTATTCTCTAAGAAAACCAAAATCGTTTCTTTTGAAATTCTTTCTCCTCTCCGTTGATGCTTAGACGAAAACTACACCAACACCATCCTTATCTCTTCCACTACCACCTCTATCTTTATCGCCACCACAACAGCCAGTAGCACAACCTCCGCCTCTAGTATCAACAAATTTAACACGTTTTTGTGTTTGTTTTTCAACTTTATATAAAATTTAAAATCAGATTCAAACAGATCGAGAACAGATTTTAGGTTATGATTATAGATCGAGATCTGATTTTGGGTTACGATTTCAGATAATTTTAGAGTAAAACTTCTTTGATTTATTGAATAGAGAAGTAATAATGATGATGGTGGTGGTGGTTCTGGTGGTGACGATGGTGGAGGAGGTATTATCTGAATCTAGTTTTTGTTTTGAGATTTAGGATTAAATCTGATACTTTTTGTCTACCTCGATTCTCTTATTTAAGTTTCTGCTAGTGCTAGTGTAAATGGTGATACATACCATTAATTTTCTTATTATCTAAATCTTATTTTGTCTACCAAATTCAGTAATGGTGGTGGTGATGGCGGTGGTGTATGTTGGTAATAGATTCAATAGGGTTGGTGATGTTTTTGGGCTTGGTGGTGCTTTTAATAAATATTGGTGGTTCTGGATGTTCGTGGTGATGTTGGTGGTGGAGTTTGAGTGTGATTATGGTGGATGTTGTGTATGATGTTGGTTGCATTTGTTGATGGTGTTCCAGGTATAGCAATTTTCCTTTCAGTAAACCTACTTACTTCAGTTTTTACGGGATCAACTACTGTTGTTGATCTACTTTTTGGGATCAACTGCTATTGTTGACCCAATTTTTTATGGGATCAACTACGGTTGTTGATCCATTTATGGAATCAACTCTTGTTGTTGACCCAATTTTTTGTGGGATCAATTACTGTTATTGATCCTTTCAACTCTTATTGTTGACAATATTTCCTTGGATTCATGCTTGTAGTTTAAATCATGCTTGTAGTTTAAATCATGTAAATTCCTTCCAATGTTGAACTTGTGGTGCAATGGTAGCATGACTGACTCCATGTCAGATGATGCGTGTTCGACTCACGCCAAGTTCACTCCATTTATGTGGATCAACTTTCATTGTTGATCCAATTTAGGGGATCAAATACCATTGTTGATCCCCTAATGATGCTAAAAAATGTCATGTTGAGTGTTTTCTTCCTCATCAGTTGTGAAAGGATTTTTGAAGTAATCTGTTAGGGTTGAGTGTATTTCTTTTCTGTCGATTGTTACTTCATCTTTGTTATTTTTGAGACATTCAATGGTGTTCCATTTTCTTTTTCTAAGGGTAACTGTACGAAATACTTAGTATTTTTTTCACCTAAGTTTACTGAGTTGTCTCTTGACTATTGTTTGTCTATAAGTTCATGAAAATACGGGGGCCTAACAACCACACTCAACAATTCGTTTGGAAATCTGAGAGGACTTACTCCAATACACTTTCTAGAGAATCAACTAGACAGTCAGACTCAATTTAGAATAAAGTATATCAAAGAGTTTAATATCTCTACCTCTTAATTCAATTTGCAATCAGCAAATAGAAATCTGTGAGCCCGATTGAATAAGAGGAGTAACTTGAACGGTACCAAAGACCAATGTTCAAGTGTCAATCAATGTAAATCAACAACCCAAGGTCGGATATTCTAATCGATTGATCTTAACGCATAACCTATGATATTTCAATTAAATAACAAAATATAATGCGAAAAAGAAATAACACAGACACCAGAATTTTGTTAACGAGAAAACTGCAAATGCTAAAAAAAACCCGGGACCTAGTCCAGATTGAACACCACATTGTATTAAGCCGCTACAGACACTAGCTGTTAGAGCATAGCTCGGTCGACCTCGCATGCGTTGCTATCTCAAGCATGTTTGTCAATGTTAGTGATCAAAACTATGAGTCTTGATTTCTAGTCTACAAAGCTAAGTCTCGGACTATGATAGAAAAGTGTAGTTGAGCTCAAGGACTTCATGGAGATTCATCATACAACGACGAAGATCTACTCAAGGAACCATGGAACTTCATCAACAAAAAGGTATGTGGAGACTTGAACTTATCTATCACTCAAAAGTCTATCTCTTATATCTCCTACTTCTTATGAGACAAAAGTCGTATGCTATATAGACTGGATCATACACATTTGATATTTCGAGCCGAGTATATCTCGCCTATTTATATCTCGAAAGCATGTGTTGGTAAAGCGTTTCGTTTTGATCGGGTTTATCTTCACCTAATGACGAAAGTCATAATGTTTCAATCACTTTGAAAATCGCTTTGACGAGAAATAGTGTAACAACTATATAACGTCCTCTAAGAATGTTTCAATGGTTTGAATGATAGTTTAGGTCTATATAACCAATGATGGATATAAGCATTGTGTGGAAACACATATGTGCATAAGTCCTATTCCTTAATCCGAAGTTTGCCAACTTTTTTGATTGAGAGAAACCGGAGGAATTGGTTTTGCCAAGTCTGTGAACTCAGTTTGCGAACTCAGTCTGCGAACTTACGGAAGTTCTCTTGCCGAGAATTTCTGCTGAGATTTTCCAAAAACTCGTTTGCGTGTTTAGTCCGCGAACCTAGTCCGCGAACTGGCAGAAGTATCCTTGCCGAGATTTTTTGCTGAGTTTGGAAAACTCTTCCGGTTGTCTTAAGTCCGCGAACTTGTTTGCGTAGTTGAGTGGGTTATGATCTAAAGATGTACTCTGAACATGAAACTTAAATTACTAAGGAATGCAGTATGCAAACCGTGGCTATAAAGTTCATGAGCCGATTCAATCGAATCGAATCATCTTTGTTTCAATTGTGTCTTGTGTAGTTACATAAGATATCATAGAAATTGAACAGCTCTCTAACTAGTTCATTTGAGTCAATTGAACTAGTTATGGTGAAGAAGAACAAGGTTAATATGAAATGCTCATATGGTTGACCTTTTGGGTTACTATGTTGAACCAACATACACGTACACGTTTGGGCACGGTTTTCACAAACCCAGTAAACGTATATCTCAAGTGTGTGTGACAAGTTAAGTTTTCGATCTAACGGTTGAGAAATATTAGCTTGAATCTAAATCAGGTTTTCATCTAATGGTGAATATTGATTGCTTTGTAACTAAGGCAAAACCCTGATTTGAAGACTATATATAGGAGACATCTAGCATTGGGAAAAACTAATCCCCACACGTCTGTGCGATACTAGTGCGCTCGCTAGAGTCGATTCTCCTCTAACCGTTGGTTTTCTTCTCTAAAATCAGGTTAACGACTTAAAGACTTCATTGGGATTGTGAAGCCAGACCGATACTACTTTTATCGTAGTTATGCGATCTGATCTTGCATCTTCTATCATACGAGTACAATCTTTGATTGGATTGAGATCGTGAGAGTTCTCCGATAGGCAAGATAAAGAAGTCACAAACATCTTCGTCTCACTGTTTGTGATTCCTCGACGTCCTCTTGTGTATTCAAGTAAGATTGTTGAGAGGTGATTGATTAATCTAGGTTGTTCTTCGGGAATATAAGATCGGATTATCAATTGGTTCCTGTTCACCTTGATTTCATATCTTAATACGGAACAAAAACCTAGGGTTTTTCTGTGGGAGACAGATTTATCCTTTGATAGACTTTTTGTGAGACAGATTTGTTTATTATCAAGTCTGCAATTTTGGATTGCAGCAACTCTTGGTTGTGGGTGAGATCAGCTAAGGGAATCAAGTGCGCAGTATCCTGCTAGTATCAGAGGCGTAGGAGTATAACTGTACCTTGGATCAGTGGGAGACTGATTGGGGTTCAACTATAGTCCAGTCCGAAGTTAGATTGGAGTAGGCTAGTGTCTGTAGCGGCTTAATACATTGTGTATTCAATCTGGACTAGGTCCCGGGGTTTTTCTGCATTTGCGGTTTCCTCGTTAACAAAATTTCTGGTGTCTGTGTTATTTCATTTTCCGCATTATATTGTTTATCTTTATAATTCAAATAATACAAGTTGTGCGTTAAAGGTTAATCGACTGGAGATCCGACCTTGTGGTTGTCGATTTCATTGATTAACACTTGGACATTGGTCTTAGGTACCGTCCAAGTTATTCCTTTATTTGATAAAGACTCGCTATTGTTTTTAGTTTGAGTAAAAATAAAATCAAGAGAGAGATATTAACTCCTTGAGATACTTTTATCTAGATTGAGTCTGACTGTCTAGTTGATTCTCTAGCAAAGTATTTCGGAGTTAGTCCATACAGATTGCTAAGCAAAATATTGGATGGTGTTGTTAGACCCCCGCTTTTTCAATTGGTATCAGATCAGGCAAACACACTAAAGACCTCAAAAGTCTTTGTTTGTAGCGATCTGACTATATGGATCATAAAGTCTCAATTGACGCTTCACCAGGTGTAAAAAACAACCACAAGAAAAGGTCTGACAAACTGATGTCTCTTCAAAAAGGGTTGGATGAACAAATACGGATCAACCATGGTCTTGTTGCAGAAATTGCAGTTCTTAAGGATTTGATATCTGGAAATACTCCCTTTGAGAATTTGAAAAATCTCAGTTGTTCCTCTCTCAAGAAATGTCATAAGTCAGATAGTAATCATCGACAAGTTGTTGAGAAAACTGATATGACAAGGAACCAGTCAGACAATCTTCCAAGCATATGCTCATGTTGTGATCCATCCGATCATATACAACAAGTATGTATGTCTTTTCAAAAGAGTCTTAACATTGCAAGTAATCTTTGTAAGAAAGCTAAACAACTGTATGATTCTCTAAAAGTTCATACAACACTACTAGGAAACTCTAAATCGAGAAGTACTAGTAGTATGGGTGCCTTTGCTTTAAGATCTACATCTCCCTTTCAATGGTTTCTTGATAGTGGATGTAGTCGACATATGACAGGAGACCTCACATGGTTTGTTTCGTCAGTTGACTATGAAGGAGGCCCTGTAACGTTCGGAGATGGAAGTTGTTGCCACATTAGCAAAAAGGAACGATCAAGCTACCCGGTGTTCCAGAAATCCATGATGTGGTATACGTTAAAGGTGAAAAAGCGGGGGTCTAACAACACCACCCAATATTTCACTTAGCAATCTGTATGGACAAACTCCAATATACTTTTTATGAGAATCAACTAGACAGTTAGACTTAATCAATAAAAAGATATATCAAAGAGTTTATATTACAATCTCTCGATTTGATTTTTACTCAAGCAAATGGAAATCTGCGAGTCTTTATCAAAGAGAGATAACTTGGACGGTACCAAAGCAAATAAAAGAATAAATCTTGCTCAAGTTTATAGACATACCTTTTTAGATGAATCCAGTTGAATTCTACAGCCTTACCAAACATAATCTGTGCGCCCCAGTTGTTGTGTTTCCCTCACCGTATACATAGCAGGGCATTCTTGGTGAGGATGCACTTTCAACACACTCAAGTTGTGTTGAGGTGAACAATGTCTTGCTCACCACAAGTGACTTTTAGATTATCATGACAGAGATCGTTTTTAGAACCTTTCACATCCAAATCCATCTTCCCAAAGATATCATTAAGTTCCAGCATCATGGCTACTGCTTTCTCCATAGTCATGGAACTTTCTGGGAGATCATTCCTTTTCACACTCAAAACATCATTGAATTTCTTTGGTATCCACTTTTGAGTGCGTTTAGGAACGACCGAAACCTTCTTCCCATTATTCTCTCCAAGATTTTCCGGAAGAGAATTGGATTGACTATTCTTTTGCAAATTAGTCTTTCTCAAATTGGGAGCATCAGATCTTGTCTTCGTCTTTACGAAGTTATCCTTTTGATAACCATTACGATTGTGAAAAGGCTTTGTATGACGTTTATAGGAAAATCTAGGATTATCACAACACTGATTCATTTGCCTAAAGGTTGGATATTTACAACCCGTAATGTTAAGAGTGTTAGCCTTAACATATGATCCCGGCTTAATAACTTCTTTTGACACCCAAACAAGAATATCATGAAGTTTTTCATTCCTTATACGAAAACGACATCTCCTTTCCAGGTGACCTTTGTTTCCACAATAATGACAAATATAAGGAACGTTCTTACCCGGATTCATGTGTGCTGGTTTTGGAGGTTGATATACTTTGCTCTTTTGAACATTAACTTCCGGTGAAGGTATTTCACTTTTTCCATCAGTGGAAACCTTTTGTTGAGAAGAATCACTATCCTTGACAAATTTTACCTCTTTGATAATACTTGGATCATCTATTCCCTTATAGCCCAATCCTTGTGTATCACGATGATTTTTACTTGCTCCTAGCATAGTGGTTAATTTGCTTGAACTAGTATTGAAATTTTTCAAGTCATCTTCCAACATCTTGATTTTATCAAGAGCAGCAGCTAAATCAGCCTCAATGCATTTTTCTCGAGCGAGATAAGCGCTTTCTCTGTCATCAAAACTTGTTTGCTGAGAGTTAAACCTTGCTTCAGATTCGACAAGTTTCTCTTCCAACAAAAATTACTTTTGATAAAGATTACCACATTCAAGTGACTTCATACGTAGGTTTTCCTCAGAATCCTTGAGGATCGATTCGCAAGAACGATAAAAAAAATAAACACCTGCGTAACATCTTCTCAATTTCTTGTTTTCTCGACAGAGAGGAGTCAGAAGAGGTGAGACATGAGAAGTTGTAATCTTCTTCATCTTCCACGAATCCAAAAACTTAACATACTCTGAGACTTCCTCATCAACATCTCTATAAATATCTGAATCACCTTCATTAGAAAGTTCATCCAACTGTTCTTCTAGGAGAGTTTCCCAATCAACAGTTTTTATATCAAGAGAATGTTTAGAGATGGACTTAGATGTGACAGTTCTCTCAGGTGAATCCAAGCTTTTAGAATCATCTGGTAATTTCTGAACTGGTACGTTATTAGAGATAGACTCGTCCATAATCAGATCGCTACAAACACAGACTTGTAAGGTCTTTAATGTGTTTGCCTGCTCTGATACCAATTGAAAAAGCGGGGGTCTAAAAACACCACCCAATATTTTGCTTAGCAATCTGTATGGACAAACTCCAATATACTTTTTATGAGAATCAACTAGACAGTCAGACTCAATCAATAAAAAAATATATCAAAGATTTTATATCTCAATCTCTCGATTTGATTTTTACTCAAGCAAATGGAAATATGCGAGTCTTTATCAAAGAGAGATAACTTGGACGGTACCAAAGACCAATGATGATCTTTAACGCACAACCTGTATTATTTCAATTATATAAAAAATATAATGCGCAAAAGAAATAACACATACACCAGAAGTTGTGTTACCGAGGAAACCGCGTATGCAGAAAAAACCCTGGACCTAGTCCAGATTGAATACACACTGTATTAAGCCGCTACAGACACTAGCCTACTCCAAGATAACTTCATACTAGACTATAATTGAACCCCTATCAATATCCCACTGATACAAGGTACAGTTGTACTCCTACTCCTCTGATCCCAGCAGGATGCTGCGCACTTGATTCCCTTAGATGATCTCACCCACAACCAAGAGTTGTTGTAACCCAAAATTACAGACTTGATAATAAACAGATCTTTCTCACATAGAAAAGTCTGTAAAAGGATAAATCTTTCTCCCACAGATAAATCCTAGGTTTTTTTTCTTCTGTCTTTTGATATAAAATCAAGGTGAACATGAACCAATTGATAATCCGGTTTTATATTCTCGAAGAACAGACTAGATTAATCAATCACCTCTCTACAATCCTTCCTGACTACACAAGCGGATTATCGAGGAATCACAAACAGTGAGACGAAGATGTTTGTGACTTCTTTATCTTGCCTATCGGAGAACTCTCACGATCTCAAGCCAATCAATCGATTGTACTCGTACGATAGAAGATGCAAGATCAGATCACACAACTACGATAAAGTAGTATCGGTCTGGCTTCACAATCCCAATGAAGTCTTTAAGTCGTTAACATGATTTTAGAGAAGAAAATCAAAGGTTAATGAAGATCGACTCTAGCGGGCGCACTAGTAGCACACAGACGTGTGGGGATTAGTTTTGCACAATGCTAGATGTATCCTTTATATAGTCTTCAAATCACGGTTTTTCCTTAGTTACAAAGAAATCCTTATTCACCGTTAGATGAAAACCTGATTTAGATTCAAGCTAATATTTCTCAACCGTTAGAACGAAAACTTAGATTGTCACACACACTTAGGTAGACGTTTACTGGGTTCGTGAAAACCATGCCCAAACGTGTACGTGTATGTTGGTTCAACATAGTAACCCAAAAGGTTAATTATATGAGAGTTTCATATTAACCTTGTTCTTCTTCACCACAACTAGTTCAATTGACTCAAATGAACTAGTTAAAGAGTTGTTCAACTGCTATGAGATCTTATGTAACTACACAAGACACAATTGAAACAAAGATGATTCGATTCGATTGAATAGGCTCATGAACATTATAGCCATGGTTTGCATAAAGCATTCTTTAGTAATTTAATGTTTCATGTTCAGAGCATATCTTTAGATCATAACCTCTTAAGTTCACAAACAAGTTCACGGACTTAAGTTAATCGGTTGAGTTTTCCAAACTCAGCAGAAATTCTCGGAAAGAGCCGCCAGTTCGCGGACTGGGTTCGTGGACTAAGTTCACGGACTTAACACACAAACGAGTTTTGGAAAATCCAGCAGAAATTCTCGGTTGAGAACTTCCGACAGTTCGCGGACTTGGCAAGCCAATTCCACAATCCTCCCGATTTCTCTTGATCAACAAAGTTCGAAAACTTCGGTTCAAGGAATACATGGTTATGTAATCTAAACTCTCATTTAAATCATTGAGACATTCTCAGAGGACGCTATGTAGCCGTTATTCACAGACTGATTCACGTCATAGCAATTCTCAAAGTGATTGAAACTTTTCATGACTTTCGTCACTAGGTGAAGATAAACTTGATCAAAGTGAAACGCTTTACCAACACACGATTTCGAGATAAAAGATAAGCAATGAATGCTCAGCTCGAAATGTCAAATGTGTATGATCTATATAGCATGCGACTTTTGTCTCATAAGAAGTAGGAGATAGAAGAGATAGACTTTTGAGTGATAGATAAGTTCAAGTCTCCACATACCTTTTTGTTGATGAAGTTCCACGGTTCCTTGTATAGATATTCGTCGTTGTATGATGAATCTCCATGAAGTCCTTGAGCTCAACTATACTTTTCTATCCTAGTCCGAGACTTATCTATGTAGGCTAGAAATCAAGACTTATAGTTTTGATCACTAACATTGACAAACATGCTTGAGATAGCAACGCATGCGAGGTTGACCGAGCTATGCTCTAACAAAAGGTATGACCTCTAATTTTCTTTCTATTAGTCAAATTTGCGACAAGGGCCATCGAGTTATCTTCAATGCAAAGGATGTGACATTGTTGACAAATCTGGGAAAGTGATTTTCCAAGGTACTCGTGGTAAAAACAACTGTTATCTTCTTGGTACTCAGTTTAGCAACCGCTGCAATTTGACTAAGGTGGAATCTACACATCTTTGGCATGAGCGTTTTGGTCACATCAATTATCGCCTTCTAACTAAGATCATTAACAAAGAACTTGTTAGAGGCATTCCCAAAATCAATGCAAAGATTGAAGGTGTATGTGGTGCCTGTCAAAAGGGTAAGCAAACAAAAGTTCATCACAAATCATCTCGAGATATTCTCACTAAATCTCCACTTGATTTAATTCATATGGATCTCTTCGGACCAATTCAACAACCCACGGTTGCCGGTAAGAAGTATGTTTTAGTTATGGTAGATGATTACACCAGATTTACTTCGGTTGCATTCCTATCCCATAAGAATGAAACCCTTGGTGAATTCAAGATTATTGTTAAAAGGATCCAGAACGAACAAGGTCGCAAACTAAAGAAAATTAGAAGCGATCGTGGCACTGAATTAAAAGACACCAAGGTATTTGAGTTCTGTAACGAACTGGGGATCATTCATCACCACCGATTACTCCTCAAACTAATGGAATTGCTGAAAGAAAGAATAGGAACATCCAGGAAATGGCCAGGGTAATGCTCCACAACAAAAACTTACCTTTAAGATTTTGGGGAGAAGCTGTATTTACAGCATGTTACTTGATCAACCGTGTGTATTTGCGGTCTAAAACCCTTAACACTCCTTATGAGTTATGGTATGTAAGGAAACCCAACCTACACTATCTCAGGGTGTTTGGAAGTAAGTGCTATATTCTGAAAGATCGAGAACAGAGAGGGAAATTCGACACCAAAAGTGACGAAGGTATCTTTCTTGGCTATGCGTCTGATAGTCGTGGTTTTCGAGTTTTTAATCTCAGAACACAAGTCATGATGGAATCTTCTAATGTTATCATCGATGACATTAGTAATTTTCGTCAAGATAGTTCTCCTGCTGAGTTGCCTCCAACAGAGACAATTGAGAAAGCCAAAGAAATTCCAGAATCAGTTGAAGTTATCCTAACTGTTAGTGATCCTGACATTTCTAGTGAGGAGGAGAAAAGCACTGATCAAGCCATTCCTAATGAACAAGAACGTGTCCCTCCACGACATCTATGGGTTCAAAGGAATCATGACCCCAGCAGTATCATTAGGGGAAGGGATTCTACAACCAAAACAAGGGGACAACTTCAAAATATATGCAGTTTTGGGTGTTATCTTTCGCAGGTGGAACCAAGGAATATTGATGAAGCTCTGAAAGATCTTTTTGGGTAAATGCGATGCATGAAGAGTTAAATCAATTTGAAAGACAAGATGTCTGGGAACGTGTACCTTGTCCTCCAAATGTCAATATTGTCGGTACCAAATGGATATTCAAGAACAAGTCTGATGAATTTGGCACAATTGTCAGAAATAAAGCTAGACTTGTCGCTCAAGGATATTCACCGATTGAAAGAATCGATTTGACGAAACCTTTGCACCTGTGGCACGTCTTGAGTCCATTCGATTTTTATTGGCCCATGCCTGCTTTCTCAAGGTTAAGTTGTTTCAGATGGACATAAAATCAGCGTTCCTGAATGGAATTCTAAAAGAGGAAGTCTATGTCGCTCAACCTAAGGGATTCGAAAGTCCTGATTTCCCATATCATGTGTTGAAGCTCAAAAAGGCATTATATGGATTGAAGCAAGCACCAAGAGCCTGGTTTGAGAAACTTACTACCTCTCTTATTACAAAAGGATTTTCAAGAGGAGGAGCTGATAAAACATTGTTTACCAAATGGAGTGGGAAAGATGTTGTCATTGCTAAAATCTATGTAGATGATATCTTCTGTGGATCAACTTCTGAAAAATTCGCAAAAGACTTTCAAGTCTCTCTTGCTAAAGAATTTGAAATGAGCAATGTTGGTGAATTAAGATACTTCTTAGGATTACAGATTCAACAACATAAGGAGGGGATTTACTTATCCCAAGAGAAGTACGCACGTAATGTTGAGTCAAGATTCGGTCTGGATACGTCATCTCCTAAGCTGACTCCCATGCCTACCACTGGTAAATTGCACAGGGATGAGAAAGGAGCAAAAGTGGATCAAAAACTATATCGATCCATTATAGGTAGCCTTTTGTATCTTACAGCTACTAGACCTGATATTTCCTTCAACGTTGGTTGTTGTGCTATGTTTCAGGCGGATCCAAAAGAATCTCATCTTGCAGCTGCAAAAAGAATCATACGATATATAAATCACACAGTTGGGTATGGTCTCTCGTACACTTTTGATACTAGTACTGACCTTTCTGCTTATTCTGATGCTGATTGGGCAGGATGTGTAGAAGACAGAAAAATTACATCAGGGGGATTCTACTACGTGGGTCCCAATCTTGTAGCGTGGCATAGCAAGAAGCAAAACTCTCAATACCTGTCTACATGTGAAGCAGAATATATTGCTGCCGGATCATGTTATACTCAACTCCTATGGATTAAACAAATGCTTGCTAATTATGGAGTTGATACTGGAATAATGGAGATCTTTTGTGATAACTCCAGTGCGATTCGAATTACTGAGAATCCTGTTGAGCACTCAAGAACAAAGCACATTGACATAAGGTACCATTTTATTCGTGATCTTTATGAAAATGGTATCATTTGTATGGAATTTGTGCCTTCCGAACAACAATTGGCCGATATTCTCACCAAACCCCTAGACACCGCAACTTTTCAGCACTTGCGGCAGTCTATTGGTGTTGTTTTGGTTCATTAAACCGTTTCGATGACTCTTGCCCCTATGTTTATCCTTATCTTTTTGGAAATTGAGTCTGAAACTCCAGTAGGTACTTTCCAGTTCAGTTTCTGTAGGATTGTTGTTATCTTTTTAGTATCTCTTTTGTGTTTCCAAATCCTTCTTTTTTTTCGAAATTAAGGTCGCTCTTGTTGTTCTCTCGGCAATGACATCAAATGGGGAAGAGTTCTTTTGAACTTGTGCTTAATGGTAATATCTTGCGGGGTGTGTGACTGTGGAATTTTATAGGGGTTATCTTGTATCTTAAAACTCCTTGATGAATGCATTTCGCTTCGACTTTATGATTGCATCTAAATTAAGTTGGTATGTATTTCTTCTTTTAGTCTATGAAACGTCTCTTCTCGGAAATTTCATTAGGAACCCGTTCTTGTACCTTTGCCAATTTTATTGACTAAAATGGGGAGAATCAATGTGTAGTTCTACTACATATATATATGGTTTTCGGATCATTGTGTAAGGGGGAGTGGTTTCCATGTGAGATGGAGTATTGACTAAGGGGGAGTGATACATATCATCGTAGTATTATTGTTAAAGTCGTGATGCAATTGGACTTTGATGTTACATAATAATACTATGTCACTATATAATGATGATCGAGAATCTCAATTTCTCTCATTGTTATAGCTACGGATCTTCAACAACGGTGATGCTAAACTTACAACCTTTGAGATCATTGGAGTACTTGGAAGGACGAAGATTTCAGGGAACGTTGAAGATTAAACTATGGAATAGGAGTCACTAAAGTTTATCTTTTTTGTATTCCATATGTATTAATAGTTTTGTCACTAAAATTGACAAATGGAAGATTGTTAGAGCATAAATCGGTCGACCTCGCATGCGTTGCTATCTCAAGCATGTTTGTCAATGTTAGTGATCAAAACTATGAGTCTTGATTTCTAGTCTACATAGCTAAGTCTCGGACTATGATAGAAAAGTGTAGTTGAGCTCAAGGACTTCATGGAGATTCATCATACAACGACGAAGATCTACTCAAGGAACCATGGAACTTCATCAACAAAAAGGTATGTGGAGACTTGAACTTATCTATCACTCAAAATTCTATCTCTTATATCTCCTACTTCTTATGAGACAAAAGTCGTATGCTATATAGACTGGATCATACACATTTGATATTTCGAGCCGAGTATATCTCACCTATTTATATCTCGAAAGCATGTGTTGGTAAAGCGTTTCGCTTTGATCGGGTTTATCTTCACCTAATGACGAAAGTCATAATGTTTCAATCACTTTGAAAATCGCTTTGACGAGAAATAGTGTAACAACTATATAACGTCCTCTAAGAATGTTTCAATGGTTGGAATGAGAGTTTAGGTATATATAAACAATGATGGATATAAGCATTGTGTGGAAACACATATGTGCATAAGTCATATTCCTTAATCCGAAGTTTGCGAATTTTGTTGATCGAGAGAAATCGGAGGAATTGGCTTTGCCAAGTCCGCGAACTCACGGAAGTTCTCTTGCTGAGAATTTCTGTTGGGATTTTGCAAAAACTCGTTAATGTGTTTAGTCCGCGAACCTAGTCCGCAAACTGGCGGAAGTCTCCTTGCCGAGATTTTCTGTTGAGTTTGGAAAACTCTACCGGTTGTCTTAAGTCCGCGAACTTGTTTGCATACTTGAGTGGGTTATGATATAAATATGTGCTCTGAACATGAAACTTAAATTACTAAGGAATGCAGTATGCAAACCGTGGCTATAAAGTTCATGAGCCGATTCAATCGAATCGAATCATCTTTGTTTCATTTGTGTCTTGTATAGTTACATAAGATCTCATAGCAATTGAACAACTCTCTAACTAGTTCATTTGAGTCAATTGAAATAGTTATGGTGAAGAAGAACAAGGTTAATATGAAATGCTCATATGGTTGACCTTTTGGGTTACTATGTTGAACCAACATACACGTACACGTTTGGGCACGATTTTCACAAACCCAGTAAACGTATATCTCAAGTGCGTGTGACAAGATAAGTTTTCAATCTAACGGTTCAGAAATATTAGCTTGAATCGAAATAAGGTTTTCATCTAACGGTGAATATTGATTGCTTTGTAACTAAGGCAAAACCCTGATTTGAAGACTATATATAGGAGACATCTAGCATTGGGCAAAACTAATCCCCACACGTTTGTGTGATACTAGTGCGCTCGCTAGAGTCGATTCTCCTCTAACCGTTGGTTTTCTTCTCCAAAACCAGGTTAACGACTTAAAGACTTCATTGGGATTGTGAAGCCAGTCTGATACAACTTTTATCGTAGTTGTGTGATCTGATCTTGCATCTTCTATCGTACGAGTACAATCTTTCATTGGCTTGAGATCGTGAGAGTTCTCCGATAGGCAAGATAAAGAAGTCACAAACATCTTCATCTCACTGTTTGTGATTCCTCGACGTCCTCTTGTGTATTCAAGTAAGACTGTTGAGAGGTGATTGATTAATCTAGGTTGTTCTTCGGGAATATAAGACCGGATTATCAATTGGTTCCTGTTCACCTTGATTTCATATCTTAAGACGGAACAAAAACCTAGGATTTTTCTGTGGGAGACAGATTTATCCTTTGATAGACTTTTCTGTGTGAAACAGATTTGTTTATTATCAAGTCTGCGATTCTGGGTTGCAGCAACTCTTGGTTGTGGGTGAGATCAGCTAAGGGAATCAAGTGCGCCGTATCCTGCTGGGATAAGAGGCATAGGAGTACAACTGTACCTTGGATCAGTGGGAGACTGATTGGGGTTCAACTGTAGTCCAGTCCGAAGTTAGCTTGGAGTAGACTAGTGTGTGTAGCGGCTTAATACAGTGTGTATTCAATCTGGACTAGGTCCCGGGGTTTTTCTGCATTTGCGGTTTCCTCGTTAACAAAATTTTTTGTGTCTGTGTTATTTCATTTTCCGCATTATATTGTTTATCTTTATAATTGAAATAATACAGGTTGTGCGTTAAAGGTTAATCGACTGGAGATCCGACCTTGTGGTTGTCGATTTCATTGATTAACACTTGGACATTGGTCTTTGGTACTGTCCAAGTTATTCCTTGTATTTGATAAAGACTCGCTATTGTTTTTAGCTTGAGTAAAAATCAAATCAAGAGAGAGATATTAACTCCTTGAGATATTGAATGTGTAGTTGATTCTCTAGCAAAGTATTTCAGTGTTAGTCCATACAGATTGCTAAGTGAAATATTTGGTGGTGTTGTTAGACCCCCGTTTTTCACTAGCCTACTACCAATTAACTTCGGACTGGACTGTAGTTGAACCCTAATCAATCTCACACTAATTCAAGGTACAGTTGCGCTCCTTACGTCTCTGATCCCATCAGAATACTACGCACTTGATTCCCTTAGCTGATCTCATCCACAACTAAGAGTTGCTGCGACCCAAAGTCGAAGACTTGATAGACAAATCTGTCTCACACAACAAAGTCTATAGGATTGAATAAATCTGTCTCCCACAGAAACCAATTCATAACCCAGACTTATATTCCCGAAGAACAACCTAGAATTATCAATCACCTTACAATAAACTTAATCGACTAACGAAACAAGTTATTGTGGAATCACAAACAACGAGACGAAGTTTGTTTGTGATTACTTTTCTATCTTGCCTATCGGAGATATAAAATCTCGAGCCAATTATTTCAATTGCACTCAACACGATAGAAACAACAAGATCATATCACTCAACTATAAAGATAATAGTTGGGGTCTGGCTTCACAATCCCAATGAAGTCTTCAAGTCGTTAACATATAGGGTATCGAGAAGAAACCTAAGGTTAAAGGAGAATCGACTCTAGTTATGCAACTAGTAACACACATGAGGTGTGGGTATTAGGTTTCCCAGTTGCTAGAGTTCTCCTTTATATAGTTTTCGAATCAGGGTTTGCAATCCAAGTTACCTTGTGTAGATGGGGAAAAACGAGTTGCTGGTCTTCACGGAATTGAGGAGACGACCGTGCGGAGAAAACTCCTTGAACGAAGGGAACTGTCTAACCTCACACAGATACACTACAAGAAGGGAGTGCTTTAAGTTCGAGAGATCAATCTTTAGGACTCCTGCCTAAACCAAGACAATGGTCGTTCCAGAGTCAATTCAGTCACAAGAGAGGATGGGTCGACCTGTAAGAGGAAAGCTGAGAAATGTGTGAGATCAATGGTGATCGAAGATTGTAGGTGTGTTGTATATTCTGCGTAAAGGAATAAGATAAGCTCTGATTGATTGAGTTTGCTCTGTTGAGAGTAATTGCTCAGACGTTGAGTTGTTAATCTCGTGTTGTATGTTTCACGAAAGATTGTCTTCTTTTTCAATCATGATTCAGAGACTTATTTATATTGCTAGAATTGTAAACACATTGATCCCATGAAGTGTGACAGTTGATGGAGTCAAAGAGTGGGGAAGTGGAAATCGTGTTAAAACCAGTTTCTCATCGTGCGGAGACTTGGTTGATTTTCTACCCACTACTTTGTTAACTCCTTCAACTGATTGCACGACTTGCTCACATTCTCATCGTGTGTATGAACACACGTGTCGTAGACCGCCAGACCAAAACCCTAGTTAATATCCCCCCATGTAACACGATTGATGTCTCGTGATTGTGGAATCTGCAAGGCATACGTGTATTTAGTTATTCAGTTGCTGACTTCATGGGACGATGAGTCCTTGTATTGCTGAGTTGAACGTGATTTGAAAATGTTCTGAGAATCATGAATTGAACGTGTCTGTTGAGATAGAAATATAATTGTCGAATAAATGTTGATAGTTAAGGTGAGAAAATATTGCTCATTCGATGGATATATTGATAGTTGAACCAATATTCCTTAGTCTGAGCAAATGTTGCTCGTTTGAGCAAATATTGCTCGTTTGATGAATTATTGGTAGCATGACCAAATAAAATATTATTTTAGGATACTGGAAAGTGAACTGAGTATAATTAATAAAATGTTGACATGAGATCGTCGTAAAATTATTAGAGTTTGAATCTGCTCAGAATTATGTTTTGCAGAGCTTTGGATTTGAAACCCTAATTTTGATCAATTGCTGATTAATTGATGATTTATCGAAAATCAACCATGGAGTGAAGGAGGGACCGACTACATGGTATGATGAGTCGACCATGTAACGCCCAGATGATCTGGGAAGCAAAATACCAAAGTCTCTTTGTAGACCAGTTGGTGAAAGGATGATTAAATGCTGGTTTATTCATTTATTAAAATAATGCTCGTCTGAGCCTTAGGTGATCAAACCTAATTAATTATGAAGATATGAGGGACCGACCAAGGAGTCATGAAAACCGGCCCTGGTTGGTCACAGGATCGACTGACGATCGTTTTATGAAATTCCAAAATTGTTTGGAAGCATTTGAACCTAATGTGAACAAATTAGGTCAAATGATGAAAGTATGTGGGACCGGCCTCTTGCAAGCCAAAAAGACAACCTTGGTCGGTCAAGGTAACATGCTCGCGTCGCCTAAGTGTCCGTCTCTCAGTCTTGAGAATTTTGATATTTCTTGATGTGCGTTTGAGCAACATTTTGAGAAAATATGAAGAAATCAAGGATTTTGCTGAAACTGAGGAAAACTTCATAAGATGAAGGAAATAATAATAATAAATTAAAGAATCATGAAGTGTGGGACCGGCTATGGCCAAGGCATCGCCGGCCGGCCAAAGAACCCGGTCCCATGGCACTTTTCCTAATTTTATATTATTTTTCATGATTTTAAGGAAATATCATGAAATCAAGGAGTTTGTTGAAACCAAGGAGTTTTGTTGAAATCAAGGAGTTTCCTTGAATGAAGGAGTTTCCATGAGATAGAGGAAACAAATAACATTAATAATAATAAAATAAAGGCGTGTGGGACCGGCTTGGGCAAGGTCGGCCGGCTAGGGCCCGGACCCGTGAGCTTTGCCTAATTTTATGTATTATTTCATGATTTGAAGGAATTTTCATAATTTGAAGGAAATGTCATGAAATCAAGGAATTTCATGGAATGAAGGAAACATAAAATAATAATAATAATAAAATAAGGGGCGTGTGGGACCGGCTAGGGCAAGACCGGACGGCTAGGGCCCAGTCCCACGAGTTTCCCTAATTTTATATTATTTTTCATGACTTGAAGGAAATATCATGAAATTAAGGAGTTTTCATGAGACGAGGGATATAATAATAAAATAATAAGGAATCATGAGGTGTGGGTCCGGCCATGACTAGGGCATAGTCAGTAGGCTAGTAGACACGGTCCCACGACACCTTTCCCAATTTTATATTACTTCCTTGATACGAAGGAAACACCATGAAACTGAGGAGTTTCCTTAAAACGAAAGATATTTGTTCAAATGAAGGGATTTTCATGAGATCAAGGAAAATAATAAAATATAAAATTGAGCGTGGGACTGGCCACGGCACGACCGTCCGACCGGTGGGCCCAGTCCCCAGCGCCTTGATTAATATTTTATTATTTATTATTTTCTTCGTATTTTGCATAGGTTCATCGTTCCTTCGTGTTTTGGAATGCTCGTTCGTGCATTCAGGTGCTCGTTAGTGCATTATTGCTGAGTACACTTGAACCATTTTGGTTGGAGCTTACTCGATAGTTGCTTAGATGCCCGTGTGTTGAATATTTATTACTAACCCATGGAATTCTGCTGGGAAGAACCATGGATTGAAGTAACGAAATATTATGACAAACGTAGAATATTTTCCAGGGATTCAGTTAATGAATCTAATGATTTAGGAATAATTAATTGATGGATCTACACTAGTACGATCGTCTAGGAGCATTAATTATTCAGGAATTGAGCGATATGAGCTTGTTGAAGCGTCATATTTCTTTTATATAGTCAGGGAAAACATTGTTACATCCTGAAGACGTTATTGCTCTATACTGGCAGGCAAGCTGTCTAGGAGCCGTCCAATCTTTCGACTCTATATAGAAGTAATTACTGAAATTGCTCAGTATTCATGAGATATGTTGTTGCCTCAGCTGAGAGACTACATATCTACATACACTCTGAGAGACAGTATTCTCAGTCAGAGATTCTTGTGGCATGAACTTTCATGCTTCGATGAGAGACATGAGCCTCAATACTCATCTGATCAGGAGCACGTATAATTATGGTTTTACGATTTTATCCCTTGTCGAAAATCCACCATCTACACCTTGGTAACAAAGCATTCAATATTCACCGTTAGATGAAAAACCTGATTCAACCAAGCTAATATCTTTCAACTGTTAGGTCGAACTTAGCTTGTTACACACAAATGACATGTACCCTCATTTAGGTTTATGTAACCGTACCTAAACGTGTACACCAGGTTGGTTCACAAATAGTTGACCGAGGTTAGCCATATGATTACTCTCATATCAACCTTATTCATCTTAACCATAACTAGTTCAAATGACTCAAATGAAACTAGTCAAAGAGTTCTTCAATTGTATAGAAAACACAATCGAAACCAAATCGGTTTGATTCACTTGAATCAATCATGAAAATTATAGCCACGGTTTGTAAAGATTGCATTCCTTATGATTTAAATGTTTAAATTCATGAACTTACCGATTTGACAAAGTAAACAGCTTAAGTATGCGTACTTAAGCAACCGGATTTTGAGTTTGTTAAGTTTCCTAACTCATCAGAAATTTTCTGTTCGAAAACTTCCGCCAGTACTTAAGGTGACTAGTTTAGGAGTTTGTAATTCCCAAACTCAGCATATATTCGGTTCGAAAACTTCCGCCAGTATGCATACGGGTACGCATACTTATCTTGTCTCATCCACCAATTTCGTATACATACATATGCATACTCTTGGCTCCCGGTTTATGGATTTATACACTAATGTGAGAACACACTATATATGCTTATATCCAAATATGGTTACATTCTCAACTATTTATTTCAATCATTGAAACATTCTTCTATAATGACAATAGCCGTTTTCACACACTATTAGCATCAAAGCAATTTTCAAGATATTTAAATAATCATTATCGAAAAATTCCAAGTCTACATCAAATTATTGTATCACACAAACCATGTAAGATGTTACTCGGCAATTTTCTCATGATATAAGATGAACTTGGTCGATGCGAAAGCTTACCAACACATGTTTCGAGAAATATGTAAGCGAGATATACTCAGCTCGAATTCTCAAATGTGTATAGAGAAAACTATATCGTAACACGACTTATGTATCAATATAGGAGATAGTAGAAATAGACTTTCCAAGTGATAGATGAGTTCAAGTCTCCACATGACTTTTGTCGAAGAAGTTCCACAAGCTCCCCTTAGTAGTTCTTCTTCTTCAAGAGATGAACGCCGAGAGATCTAAGCTCAACTACACCATCTATATCCTAGTCCGAGACATCCATAAATAGGCTAGAAATCAAGACTTATAGTTTTGATCACTAACATTGACAAACATGCTTGAGATAGCAACGCATGCGAGTTCGACCGATCAATGCTCTAACAATCTCCCCCTTTGTAAATTTTAATGACAAAACTATCAATACATATGAATTACAAAATAAATAAAAATTGTAGCTTCCCATCCACATGCTTGATCTGCTTGGCATCTTCAACGCGACTCGAAATCTTCGTCACTTCCAAGTACTCCATGATCCTAAAGGTTGTAAGCTTAGCATCATAGTTGTTGAAGATCCGTAGCTATAACAAATGAGAAAACAAAATGCTCTCAATCATTGGTATACAGTGTCATAGTATTATTATACAACATCAAAGTCCAATTGTATCACAACTTTGACAACAATACTACGGTGATATTCATCACTCCCCCTTAGTCAATACTTTATCTCAACATGAAAACTACCCCCCCTTACATAATGATCCGTAAACCATATGTATTTGTAGTATCACACTACACATTAATTCTCCCCCTTTTTGTCAATATAAATTGGCAAAGGTACGAAAACTAGTGGGATCCTCATGAAATTTCTACGGAGATACTTCATGACTAAAAGAGAACACCATACCAACTTATTTAGATGCAATCATAAAGCGAAGCTAAATGCATTCATCAAGGAGTTAATAAAGATACAAGATAACCACTAAAATTCCACAGCCGCACTCCCCACAAAGATTTGGCAATTAAGCACAAGTTCAATATGAACTCTCCCCCATAAAATGTCATCCCCGAAGGAACAACAAAGGTGACCTTACTTTCACAAGAAAAGAAGGATTTCTTTTGGAAAAATCAAATCACATGAAAAACATGGATTTGAATCCAAAGTATTCAATTGAATTATCCATAAAAGAATTCATGATTAATCCAATCGAAATGCACAATTAAATTAATCACAAGAAAACTCACAATTAATTCAATCGGAATTACACAACTAAATTAACCACAAAAGTGATCAATTCAATTGGTCATGCTCGACATAAGAGACCTTAGGGAGCAACAACTAAAATAACCAAAATAGAATGATCAATTTAGTTGGTCATGCTCAAACATAATGAGCCTTAAGGAGCAACACAGTATATGCACAAAAATGTGGATCGGAGATCGACCAAATACTGTGGAAAAGACAATGATTCATCCTATTTTCCATCACTATTTTCACAATGACATACAATGGGCTTAATCCTTGTACACAAAAGTTTTATCCTTTCTTCCATCAAAACAATGACATAAAAGGCTTTAACTTTTGTAATGTCAAAAGTTCATTCGATATTCTATCAATACATTCATACCGACATAATAGAGATCAATTTTGAACAAGTATGGGACAGTCACAGGTTCACGGACGTAAACAACATATCCCATAACAATTTGCAATATATAAAATCATAAAGACTAAAAATTGCAACAAATCATCTTCCAAAAACTTAGAATTTAAATAAAGAAATCTAAAAGCATAGAAGATGAAAATCGTTGGACATAGCTATGTGTACTCACAATAATGGCTATTCCAAACCCTAGTTATTCTTCCAAAAAACATAAAAAGAAGATTTACTAGACATAAGAAACATCTCTCAAAACAACGAGAGACAATTCACAGAAAGATTAGTCAACATCTTCATCATCCGAAACCATAAGAGTGACTTGAATCCTATCCATGTCATCCTTGATATCCGGAAACTTGGTAGTAATTACAAGTAGTTGCTCTTGAACACACCTTACTTTGGCATTGATCTTACAAACATCTTTGTGAATTTGATGAAGAAGATTCATGGAAGAGGAATCACATGATCCATCAAGTGAGTTGAACCTTTGTCTCTTGCAAGCATTCTCCTTCATGCGATTGAAGGTACAAGGTCGGACAAGTTTGGGAGAACCAATGGAGTTCCCAATTGGATCTATATCGAAAGTGCGACAAATTCGCTCAATCAAGCAAGGAAATCCTAGCTTCTTGTTGGAGCATGTCATCGACACCATTTGAAAAATGATGAAACCACAAATGTCGAGACTTTGAAAATCCAGCACAAGGAAATATACCAATTTCGCCAACTCACGACTCCAATGAGAATTCTCAATCGTGGAGGGACAAAGATTAGATATTCCAAGTTTAGCAAAATACGTCAAGGCAAGACTAAGATCATTAGTAAGAAACTTACCTTCATTCCAAGCTACACTCTTACCACATAGACCAATGGAGATGGTTTCGTAAGAGGGACGTTCATGACAAGGTCTTGGAAGGCGATAATTCCCAAGAGGAATATTAGTAATCTTCGAAATTAACTCTCTAGTTACATGAACCCTTTGTCTATTAACCATGGTCTTGAATTCCATGTCTTCAAGATCAACATCATAAATGTTAGCGTGGAAGATTCTAGTAAGAGTATCAAATCCTTCACCAAGACCATCAAAGATGTTTCCAAGCTTAAACTTTTCAAAACAAATTAAATCCTCTTTATAACCACTAGAAAAATCCAATTTATTTTCTAGAATAAATCCATTAGATGAAATTATTTCAAAAACTCTAGCACAAGAATCATTGACAAATATAATCTTAAGAGAATATTGATCTATAGGAGGATTCATGCTAGAAGATGAAAAACCCAAATTTTTTGAAATCCTTTTTGAAGCTTTGAAATTCATCATGAGATCTAGAAATTGGAAGGGAAAACAAGAGGAAATCACTTACTTGGAATGAACCTTGAACACCCCTTTGTCTTATTTTCCTCCTAGGAATTTAATGGAGGAATTTCAGGAACCCTAGAAAGTTCACGTACGCGGACTAATGGGATGAAGAAGAAGGTACACGTACTTTCTTCTTTATATACCCACAAATGGGCTTGGACCCGTTTATGCACCGCGACCCACAAAAGGGATGTAGGATTTCCTTTGATGTTCTAACACCAAGGTAGAGAAACCCGTGAAACCACAATTTAAGTGAGGAGACGAATGCAGTAGAAAGCTTACTTAATTCTAGAATGACAGAATAACCTTTTAACCCAACTATTCACAAATCAAACCATTTCTTGCCCCATCTCAAGATATATACAAATGGGGTAATGCCAAGATTGTTACCAAGTTGCACGATATGCAGAGAGATTCTCATGCAACATTTCTGGTTGATATTTGTGAGCAGTCCCAGTGATATAATCAAAGTAATGATGATAATCAGGGTTGTCAGCGCTTTCTATCTTCCTTTTCATATGACTAGAAAGAAGATTCTTCGTAACTCCTGGATCATGAGTCAACGAAGTAGTAATATCTTCAACTTTTGAGTATTCATACTCTTGCATAACGTTAACTGAATCAGACATTAGACTCAATTCTTATAGGTTGGATCGCACCAAACACAGATTGTTAGATCTTTTCGTGTTTGCCTGCTCTGATACCAATTGGAAAGGCGAGGGTACCCAAATATACCTCAATCTAAAACTTTTCCTATCTATAAGTCCTTTCGCCGAAAGTGATTGTCTATGGACTGAGTCGAGACAATACAACTAATCGGTTCACACTTCGTGTGATCGTCTATGGATACGAGATCGAGACAATACAACAACGAAGTATGTTACTTGATAAAAAGGTTCGGACTTAACCAAACACAATAGGATTAACTTATCAAGTAAATAAGAATTAACGTTTGTGTAATTTACTTTAATTATAATAAAACAATTATAATGCGAAAATATAAAGTAAATGACACGACAAGATTTTGTTAACGAGGAAACCGCAAATGCAGAAAAACCCTGAGACCTTGTCCAGAATTGAATACTCCCAGGATTAAGCCGCTACACAAAATTACCCCTAAGTTCGTATAGTTGAGACCAAGCAACTAAACCTATAATTCACCTAATTCCGTCTGTATTTCTACACCTCCAACTTATAAATAAGTCACGTACTTGGAACAATTCCTTTGGTTCGTATTCCAAACAGTAAAGGAACAACAAATCTGTTTGGTATCAACTCTCTTCAATCAAGTGATATGAGTCGGCCAAAGGCTCTTCCGTTTATCTTAACATAAGCTCCTTCGTCAGGTCCTTAGATCTATCTTATGTTCAATTACCAAAGTAATTATTTGAGATTAAGCCAACAACACTCTTAATCCAAAGAATTGTGTTGATGTCGATCTACTCAATTAATCAATCCAATCTACCACAAGGATAAACCGATTATTAATTGGATCCTCTTTTACCGAAACAAGTATTGTGCACACCAAAGATTATAAACCCAAGTCATATCTTCAATATCTTCTTTGTCTTCAAATCTTCTTAAATCTTCAATAAAAACCTGCACACAATCACTTGAATCTCTTGTGATCAATCACGCACAGAAAGGAGTATGTTAATAATGGTTTATCACAAGATCGTCTTTAGAACTAACAACCATCTACAGATCCCTGTCGAAAATCTGAACTAGTTTGAGAGAATCTTATATTAGAAGAGAAGATTCTCAAGCATAAACAAACTAGGTGCAATCAGATTTCAACCACCGTTAGTCAATCAAATCAATCGAAAACAAAAAATAAACCGCAATTATCTAGTTTCCCACCAACGGTACACGCTAGAGCTTCTCAATCCTAAATAAGACTTTAAACTGAGCGGCCGTAAGAGATTTCGCCTAATTAGGTTACTCTCTTCTCCGAATAGGCGGCTACACCAGTAACAACAACAAAAGAAGAAGTCTGTTGTTACGAAAGATTAGTTTGCTAGAAAGGCAAACTTCAAGTATTTATAGACATAGAAGTTTGGACACCAAGGAATTTCCAAAACCGAAAATATTCTCAAGATATTCATTAAAGCACAAATTCGGTTTCCATAATTCCTGTAAATGCTCTGTCCAAAAATAATGATCGAAATCTCTCGGAAAATCTAATTGGTAAATGCACATTACTAATTCTTATATTTCCCTATAAAATGAAATTAATAACCTTAATTAAAATATTCTTAACTTACTTATGTTTCGATCCTGGGATTCTCTTCCCTTAGCTATTAAGGAATAACTTTGAACAATTAAAGAAATAAACATTCATAGCACGTGTTCAAAGTATGTCGACATCCTTACTTTGTAAGTTCTCTTTCATACTTACAACCTTGAAACCGATTTTCCACACTTCCAAACAAGTTTAGAATTGGTTCATCTGAATTTCAAGAACTATGCGATTGATCAAACAAACATTCAATCACAATCATGGGTTTAACGGTTATACCAAAAGAAGTTTCGGTTCTACCTTCCATGTGAGTACTTTGTATAATCACACTATCTTTCCAAAATTCGTTTTACTAGGTACTAGGATCGGTTCCCCACATATATATGGTATCTAACTTATATACATTTCACATGTCCATAGGATCGGTTCCCCTTTGCCTAAAAACGTGTTGCACATGTTCATAGGATCGGTTTCCCTTTCTGCTATAAACCTTGTTGCGCCCCATACATGGATCGGTTCCCCTTTGTGATGTACTGCACCTCTTACTAGAATCGGTTCCCATTTCCCATATTTGGTCAGACATAAAATCACATACCTGATCATACCATCTCAGGTGATTACTTAAGATTGGTTTCACTAATAAAAGTCATACCAATACATAAGTCAGGCCTTTGTGAATAGTTCTACCAAGAACACAAACAAGTTGTGATTGGTTATACTCAATCACACATATTGGTTGTTCATAAGATATGCAATGAATAACAAAACCAATAACACCTGGCAGTTTCCTTTTCGGTTCACAAACAAGTTTATGAACTTACTTCCTTATAACACATGTAAAACATTGTTCCATAGGATGAAATCCTCACCTCATACCCATACATTATCACAATAGCATTCAAATGGTTATGTCTATGTCTTATATACAAAGTTTAATGGTTAAGCAATAAACCTCGTATTGTATTCCTTAATACTAAGTCCATTTATAGTTCAAATTATCTTCGCAGTTTTGTTTTCAATATGCACGACTTGAAAGATACGTTAGGGAATGAAATAGTTCAAGTCAAATATTACTAACCTCAAGTGGAAGGATGATTGTTATCGTTATAGCTCCTTGCTTATTCACATCTTCAAGACTTCGCAATACTTGTAATGTCTCATATCCTAATACTTTCAAGCTAACCTATACGAAGTTGACTCTAGTACATAATCAAGCGACTCTTAACATGAGTTTTGATTCACTAAAATATGACAACCAAACTTGACATACCAACGCTTGGTTGGTTCAACCGATCCATGCTCTAACAATCTCCCCCTTTGCCAATTTTAGTGACAAAACTCTTACATCATATGGATAAACAAATTACAAGAATTCATTACACATACGCTTGATTCCCGAATTCAACAACACAGTAAACTGCTTATATTCAATCCTTGAAAATGTCGTTGTTGACATTATAATAACAAAGTTAATACTCCCCCTAAGGAATATAGGTAGATATTCAATCCGCACGTCTTTGTTATACAATTTATATGACATGTTACCCCCCTTAGTCTGTGCTTTCACTCTTTCGTTAGATAAACGTTCAAGCACCAATGTTCTTTTCCTTAGCGATACCAATCAATATAAAATCAATGCTAGTATCACTTGTTTACTTCATATATTTCTCCCCCTTTTTGTCACAAAATGACAAAGAAACGAAAAATAAAGGACAACACGAAAAGAATCTTACAAATCTCAAAATAGACTTGCAACCTGTAGAGTTAGGCACGAGGGTTCCACACATCATGTTCCGATAACCAATATCAAAACTGAAACTACAAGTAGTTTTATTTTGATATGTTACCAAAGAAACAATTGTCCGAAACAATTTTTCCAATTTAGTTTAGCAAAACACAAACAACTAAGCACCTTAGTCTCTTTGCTAAACCGATTGTTCAAAAAACAACCGCTTAATTCGATAAGACCAAAATAAAGATAACTCTATTTTTATCATCAGGTTCTATTTATCCATAAACTTAGACCTTTCAATTTTAAACAAGACAAGTACTAGGTTAGTTAACTAGCATTTCTTGTTAAGGCATTCGATTAGACTTGAATAACCGAAACATCACTTCGATAAGTCTAACTAAGATCAAAATTAACTTAATTTCTCTTATCCGGAATCGAATTGGACTAAACAACTCATCCCATACACCTTTTATTTCGTTAATCCATAAATAATTCATACAAACCAACATAAATCAACTTGCATAATTATTCACCTAAACCGGAAGCAATTGAAACAACATAGACACTAAAAGCACCGCAATTGCACCGAAATTTTGTAAGCCTAAATAATTGATACCACACAATAAAGCAAGATAGCAATAGTTTTTCTTAACCAGAACCAATTGAATCACACACATCCACACACACATCATGGAATAAACATCAATTGAACCTAAAATTTTGTTAAGCAAAAGCAATAAATATATATAATATAAACTCAGGATTTTCTTAAGCAGGAAAAAAATTAACTAACAAGATTGTTACCTCAAATTTCGCATCCACTTATCCAATATGATTGCATCTTCGTCCAGGGAGAATTGATATCGAAATATAATTATGTTGTCATCCTTATGCAGAAACAAAAGAATAACAACAACCAACCTTTACCAGAGAAAGGTTGAAAATCGGTTTCAACAATTGCAAGCAAGAGTTGAAAACCGTCGAAAAACATATGCTTTTATGATAAACCAAAACCGATTCAACATATTGTGAATTTTTCACATATTGTTTCTACCAGAACCCCTCATGATTCTTTGATAAAGCCTACCAACATGGGTTAGAACTTAATCCTGCTAAATCAAAAAGTCACCCAAACCACAAAGGTTCACAATATATGAGATCGAATATTAAGGTAGTAAAATCGAAATCAAACATCCCATAAACATACATAGCAATAAGATAAAAGCATTCAAGCACAGACTATGTAAACGAAAACTATCACAAGAAAAATTATAAATCAAATAATTTTATTCATAATAGTTTTATTCATAATAGACTAATAAAATCAATGAAAGAAATCAGAAATTGATGTCTATTATTCTAGATTAAGTATTACAACATATAACTTAATCTCTAGTGGTGCTCTTGTTGTTCACCGAGGTCTCTTCAGTGTTCAAACTCTTAAAGCATGTCTCAAGAGACTTGTCCGCAACCAATTCTTGTTTTTAAAGTTCTTCAATTAGAACTTCGAGCTCATCAAGAATTCCACTTGTTCCTTCATACTTCTCTTTTACCCAATCTTGATGTCGAATAGTCATAGTAAGATTGGTTTCCAGTTCGTCAAAACCTTGGATATATTGAGACATACTATCAGAACAAATCCATTGGGTTTTGGTTGGATCTTGTTTGTTGTAATCTAACAGACATGACTCATCTTGTGATCCAACTGAACTATCAGAGTCATAATCATACATGATATTTGATATGCCATTCTTCTTCCTCTCTGTATTGATTCCTTGACAATCCTTAACCTTTTGAGCTTCCTCCTTATTAGCCTTTGAGACACTGCGAGTTATTGGAGGCATGCTCGGTTATGAATAAATAAATATAAAGGATTGATTAGGGTTTCTGAATACAGACGAGAGAAAGTTTCTCTTTTAAAAGAGACAACTTTTCATACCAAAAGACCTCTGGAAAATTCGAAAATATAAAAGAATATATTTCATTTCCTTAGTCCGAATTTCTCAGGTTGGAAGGTTTATTAAAATTCGAAAATTCTAAATAAAACCTCTTTTGGAAGATCATGTTAAACATGAACATTTTTTCAGACAACCATGGATTCACAGCTATCCATATAGTGTCACAGAATTTTCTGATAATCAACTACACAAAGACATTTGCTCCTGTTTTATTGTGCCTTTCCCATCTAAGATTATGAGCACGAAAGGATGAGAATGCACAACATTTGATACAACTAAGTTGCATCGGAGTAAGCTTTTTCCAGCTTACAGTGAATATCAGAAACATAGTTAATGTTTCTTTTAGGGAATTTCTGCCCAAAATATTTTCTCCCAAGACGATGATCTTTTCTAACTCTAGAGATATGATCATGTGGAGAAAATGTACTAATGTGAGAATTCTCAGAGATGGATAAATCTTTCTTAATTCTTTCAATGATATTTTCATAAGATTTTCTCATTCTAAGGACTTCCTTATTTTTCACATTAGTGTGATCACCTGAAACAACTATCAGAAATTCCTGATTGTTCCTCTTGGCAGAGATTCGCTCTTTCCCTTCATTCTGAAGTTGTTTCTCATCAAAAATAGAACTGTTTCGATATGGGTGAGGATGATCCTTTTTCCAGAAGCGATTATCAACTCTTTCCTCTGACTCCTTTGAGTTGATCTTACCGGGATGTGGTATAATCTGTCTTTTTACTGAGGAATGATCTTTCAGTTTTTTAAGACAAGAAACTTCTTTCAAATTTTTTACCACCGTATGTTGAAGAAGTATAAGTTTCCTGTCAAGTGAGTGAAAATTGTATTCCTTACAATCACCACTGAATCGATTCAAAGTTTCCTTTGGACAAGATTTCGTTTGATCATCATTAGATTTAGAAGCCGGTTTCTCATCCTCTTCTAACTTGACGTGGTTAGGAAAACTACCATCATCTTGATCTGTTTCAGATGTGATTAAACCGGTTTTATCACAATATGTAAAAGTCGAGCAAGGATTTTTAGTTTCCTCATCAGAAGAAATTACAACAACATCATTAGTCCGAATCATAGGACGTGTCTCTTTATCTGTAAGAGATTTACCAAGAGCCTATAGTTTGACAACGAGATCCATTTTTTCTTTGGCTAGACAATTCAGTTGAATGTCTTTTTTTATGATCTCCTGTTTAAGAAGATTTGACTCTGTATTTAAAATGAGTACTTTAGAAGACAGATATTGTATAGGCTTTAGGAGTTTTACCAACTCTTTATCAGCAGCTTCTCTTTCATCAGAGATAGACATAGATGTTTTCGTAACTCCTGGATCATGAGTCAACGAAGTAGTAATATCTTCAACTTTTGAGTATTCATACTCTTGCATAACGTTAACTGAATCAGACATTAGACTCAATTCTTATAGGTTGGATCGCACCAAACACAGATTGTTAGATCTTTTCGTGTTTGCCTGCTCTGATACCAATTAGAAAGGCGAGGGTACCCAAATATACCTCAAGCTAAAACTTTTCGTACCTATAAGTCCTTTCTCCAAAAGTGATTGCCTATGGACTGGGTAGAGACAATACAATTAATGGTTCACACTTCGTGTGATCATCTATGGATACGAGATCGAGACAATACAACAACGAAGTATGTTACTTGATAAAAAGGTTCAGACTTAACCAAACACAATAGGATTAACTTATCAAGTAAATATGAATTAACGTTTGTGTAATTTACTTTAATTATAATAAAACAATTATAATGCGGAAATATAAAGTAAATGACACAACAAGATTTTGTTAACGAGGAAACCGCAAATGCAGAAAAACCCCGGGACCTTGTCAAGAATTGAATACTCTCAGGATTAAGCCGCTACACAAAATTACACCTAACTTCGTATAGTTGAGACCAAGAAACTAAACCTATAGTTCACCTAGTTCTGTCTGTATTCCCACGCCTCCAACTTATAAATAAGTCACGTACTTGGAACAATTCCTTTGGTTCGTATTCCAAACAGTAAAGGAACAACAAATCTGTTTGGTATCAACTCTCTTCAACCAAGTGATATGAGTCAGACATAGGCTCTTCCGTTTATCTTAGCATAAACTCATTCTTCAGGTCCTTAGATCTATCTTATGTTCAATTACCGAAGTAATTGTTTAAGATTAAACCAACAACATCCAAAGAATTGTGTTGATGCCGATCTACTCAATTAATCAATCCAATCAATCACAAGGATAAACCGATTATTAATTGGATCCTCTTTTACCAAAACAAGTATTGTGCACACCAAAGATTATAACCCCAAGTCAGATCTTCGATATCTTCTTTGTCTTCAAATCTTCTTAAATATTCAATAAAAACCTGCACACAATCACTTGAATATCTTGTGATCAATCACGCACAGAACGGAGTATGTTAACAATGGATTATCACAAGATCTTCTTTAGAACTAACAACCGTCTAAAGATTCCTGTCGAAACTCTGAACTAGTTTGAATGAATCTTATATCAGAAGAGAAGATTCTCAAGCATAAACAAACTAGGTGCAATCAGATTTCAACCACCGTTAGTCAATCAAATCAATCGAAAACAAAAGATAAACCGCAATTATCTAGTTTCCCACCAACTGTACACGCTGGAGCTTCTCAATCCCAAAGAAGACTTTAAACTGAGCGGCCGTAAGAGATTTTGCCTAATTAGGTTACTCTCCTCTCCGAATAGGCGGCTACACCAGTAACAACAATAAAAGAAGAAGTTTGTTGTTACGAAGGATTAGTTTGCTAGAAAGGCAAACTTCAAGTATTTATAGACAAGGAAGTTTGGACACCAAGGAATTTCCAAAACCGAAAATATTCTCAAGATATTCATTAAAACACAAATTCGGTTTCCATAATTCCTGGAAATGCTCTGTCCAAAAATAATGATCAAAATCTGCCGAAAAATCTAATTGGTAAATGCACATTACTAATTCTTATATTTCCCTACAAAATGATATTAATAACCTTAATTAAAAGATTTTTAACTTTCTTATGTTTCGATCCTGGGATTCTCTTCCCTTAGATATTAAGGAATAACTTTGAAAAATTAAAGAAATAAACATTCATAGCATGTGTTCAAAGTATGTCGACATCCTTACTTTGTAAGTTCTCTTTCACACTTACAACCTTGAAACCGATTTGCCACATTTCCAAACAAGTTTATAATTGGTTCATATGACTTTCAAGAACTATACGATTGATCAAACAAACATTCAATCACAATCATGGGTTTAACGGTTCTACCAAAACAAGTTTCGGTTATACCTTCCATGTGAGTACTATGTATAGTCACACTAGCTTTCCAAAATTCGGTTGACTAGGTACTAGGATCGGCTCCCCACATATATATGGTATCTAACTTATATACATTGCACATGTCCATAGGATCGGTTCCCCTTTGCCTAAAAACGTGTTGCACATGTTCATAGGATCGGTTCCCCTTTCTACTATAAACCTTGATGCACCCCATACAAGGATCGGTTCCCCTTTGTGATGTATTGCACCTCGTACTAGGATCGGTTCCCCTTTCCCATATTTGGTCAGACATAAAATCACAAACTCGATCATACCATCTCAGGTGATTACTTAAGATCGGTTTCACTAATAAAAGTCATACCAATACATAAGTCAGGCCTTTGTGAATAGTTCTACCAAGAACAAAAACAAGTTGTGAGCGGTTATACTCAATCACACATATTGGTTGTTCATAAGATATGCAATGAATAACAAAACCAATAACACCTGGCAATTTCCTTTTCGGTTCACAAACAAGTTTATGAACTTACTTCCTTAGAACACATGTAAAACATTGTTCCCTAGGATGAAATCCTCACCTCATACACATACATAAGCAAAATAACATTCAAATGATTATGGCGATGTCTTATCTACAAAGTTTAATGGTTAAGCAATAAACCTCGTATTGTATTCCTTAATACTATGTCTATCTAGAGTTCAAATATGTTTCGCAGTTTTGTTTTCAATATGCACGACTTGAAAGGTACGTTAGGGAATGAAACAGTTCAAGTCAAATATCACTAACCTCAAGTGGAAGGATGATTGTTGTCGTTGTATCTCCTTGCTTCGTCACGTCTTCAACACTTCGCAATACTTGTAATGTCTCATATCCTAATACTTTCAAGCTAACCTATACGAAGTTGACTCTAGTACATAATCAAGCGACTCTTAACATGAGTTTTGATTCACTAAAATATGACAACCAAACTTGACATACCAACGCTTGGTGGTTCAACCGAGCCATGCTCTAATAAGATTTTTGACGATTGATCCATTACGATAGTATTTCTCAAAAAGATTAGGAGTTAGTCTAGTGAGAGTCCATATCTTTTAGCGTAACGAACATTTTCTCGATCTTCCCTTTTTTTTAATTTTTCCTTTAGATTGTTTCTCATCATCTAAGTTTTTCAAGATCTTAGATGAAATGAGATTATCATGAGAAACCGGAGGCTTTGTTCATAATAATCTTTGAACAATCTTTAAGAATTTCTGGCGTGCGTTACAGATGCCAAGAGCAAGTTTTCCTAAGAAATTTCCCATAGGGCAATTTTTAAGGATCAAACAAACACAAACTTGTTAGGTTTATAGTGTTTGCCTGCTCTGATACCAATTGAAAATGCGGGGGTCTAACAACCACACCCAACAGTTCGTTTGGAAATCTGAGAGGACTTACTCCAATACACTTTCTAGAGAATCAACTAGACAGTCAGACTCAACCTAGAATAAAGTATATCAAAGAGTTTAATATCTCTAGCTCTTAATTCAATCCACAATCAACAAATAGAAATCTGCGAGCCCGATTGAATAAGAGGAGTAACTTGAATGGTACCAAAGACCAATGTTCAAGTGTCAATCAATGTAAATCAACAACCGAAGGTTGGATATTCTAATTGATTGATATTAACGCACAACCTGTGATATTTCAATTATATAACAAAATATAATGCGGAAAAGAAATAACACAGACACCAGAATTTTGTTAACGAGGAAACTGCAAATGCATAAAAACCCCGGGACTTAGTCCAGATTGAACACCATAATGTATTAAGCCGCTACAAACACTAGCCTACTACAAATTAACTTCAGACTGGACTGTAGTTGAACCCCAATTAATGTCACACTGATTCAAGGTACAGTTGTGCTCCTTACGTCTCTGATCCCAGCAGAATACTAGGCACTTGATTCCCTTAGCTGATCTCACCCACAACTAAGAGTTTCTACGACCCAAAGTCGAAGACTTGATAGACAAATCTGTCTCACACAGAAAAGTCTATAGGATTGAATAAATCTGTCTCCCACAGAAATACCCAAGAGTTTTTGTTTAGTCTTTTGATAAATCAAGGTGAAAATGAACCAATTGATAACCCGAACTTATATTATCGAAGAACAACCTAGAATTATCAATCACCTCACAATAAAATTAATCGACCAGCGAAACAAGTTATTGTAGAATCAGAAACGATGAGACGAAGTTTGTTTGTGATTACTTTTCAATCTTGCCTGTCGGAGATATAAAATCTCGAGCCAATTATTTCAATTGCACTCAACACGATAAAAACAATAAGATCAGATCACGCAACTAAAAAGTAATAGTTGGGTCTGGCTTCACAATCCCAATGAAGTCTTCAAGTCCTTAACATACAGGGTCTCGAGAAAAAACCTAAGGTTAAAGGAAAATCGACTCTAGTTATGCAACTAGTAACACACAAGAGGTGTGGGGATGAGGTTTCCCAGTTGCTAGAGTTCTCCTTTATATAGTTTTCAAATCAGGGTTTGCAATCCAAGTTACCTTGGTGACAAAGCATTTAATATTCACCGTTAGATGAAAAACCTGATTCAACCAAGCTAATATCTTTCAACCGTTAGATCGAACTTAGATTGTTACACACGAATGACATGTACCCTCATTTAGGTTTATGTAACCGTACCTAAACGTGTACACCAGATTGGTTCACAAATAGTTAACCGAGGTTAGCCATATGATTACTCTCATATCAACCTTGTTCATCTTAACCATAACTAGTTCAAATGACTCAAATGAAACTAGTTAAAGAGTTGTTCAATTGTATAGAAAACACAGTCGAAACCAAAACGGTTTGACTCACTTGAATCAATCATGAACATTATAGCCACGGTTTGCTAAGATTGCATTCCTTATGATTTAAATGTTTAAGTTCATGAACTGACCGATTTGACAAAGTAACCAGCTTAAGTATGCGTACTTAAGCAACCGGATTTTGAGTTTGTTAAGTTTCCAAACTCAACAGAAATTTTCGGTTCGAAAACTTCTGCCAGTATGCATATGGGTACGCATACTTAAGGTGACTAGTTTAGGAGTTTGTAATTCCCAAAATCAGCAGATATTTTCGGTTCGAAAACTTCCGCCAGTATGCGTACGGGTACGCATACTTATCTTGTCTCCTTCACCAATTTTGAATACACACATATGCATATCTTGGTTCCCGTTTTATGGATTTATACACTAATGTGCGAACACACTATATATGCTTATACCCAAAGATGGTTACATCCTCAACTTTTTATTTCAATCATTGAAACATTCTTCTATAATGACAATAGACGTTTTCACACACTATTAGCATCAAAGCAATTTTCAAGATATTGAAATAATCATTATCGAAACATTTTAAGTCTACATCAAATGATTGTATCTGATTAATGATTTTTGATGGGTTTATAGTAGTGAAGTTCAAACTCTCGGATTTGTGAAGGATAATTTTTTAGACTTAATAAAAAAGATAAATATATACAATAAAATACTAACAATGGTGAGAGGTACTGGGACTAATGGTTCGGCCAGTCTTCATAACATAGGGCTCAATGATTTATTCTCAACAATAATCGCTCAAAACATATATGGACTCTTATTTTGCCTAAGTAGATTCTCAAAACATTGACTGTAAATGTTAAGCATGGAACATCAAATCACCTAAGCTAAGCATGGCCCATCTAATCAAATAACACCCAATTTAATCAAATCATATTTCAATTAATTTTTAATGCAAAAGTCTTAAAAAGAATTAATAAAATTACCCATGTATGAAGCTCGGCCTCCTCCGTCGTCCCAGTGTTGGGGTTTAACTCATTATAGTAAAAATGCTCTCAAAATAACTTATTATGGCTCAAAAATGGTTTACAAAAGATGAGAATATGAGAAATACAATAAAACCAGAGAACTACGACCCTCAGTGACAAAATAAGACTGCTGAAGCCCTATCGCAAACGCTGTGGAAAACAAGACTGCCTGATTATGACCCACAGGTGTTAGTCGTTACTACTGTAGAAAAACGACTGCTGTTGCAGGTCCGTTCTTCGCGTTCTTCATGTTCATCATCATCAGCAGCAGCAGAAACCGAGTTTGGGAAAACTCGAATTTCTTCTTCTCTGGCTCTCCTCAGCCCCCCAGACTCTCGACACCCTCTCTGCTCAACCCCAGCAACCTATTTATAGCCAACATACCCATCGAATCTTGCTCATTCACTCCATATAATTCTCCATTACTCGGAAAATATTTTTTTTCATTTTCTTCACTGTCAGCCGAGATATGATCTTCTCCATCCCCTCTGCCTGCGCATATGAGCTGTAATACTTCCATAGTTGCATAAACACTTAAGAAGATCAGATATCTTCCCCATTTAGTCCACAAAACTTCCCAAAAATTCCTCTCACAGAGAACTCGAGCGTATCTTCCCTGTTTAACTCTCGATTGAAATTTAGCGGATTCTAACCAAATTTAACTCATTCCAACGCTCAGAATAATCTTGTTATACTCAATAGATATGACCCAATTAATTCCAGCCATTTAGTTTCTCCAAAAAATCCATCGAAAATCAATTTGAAAATCTGCCAGGGAGAGAATATATTTTCCCGCCAAAATTGAAATTTGAATTATGAGAAGAAAAGTGTCCTCCCCCTAATCCTGTACGGGTGTCCCTTTAGCAATTAGGGTGGAAATAGTAATTTTGGGGTGGAAATAGTAATTTTTCTAGGTTCCTCCGGTACATTTCTGGGACGCTTCCGGTGCATTTCTGAGGTGCCTACGGTACATTTCTCCGGGGTGTAAAACACTGCTTTTTGAGCCCATTTCGCCGCAAGGGCTTATTTCTCTAAAATTTACTACAAGAATACAAAATAACACAATAAGTACTTAATCGAGTCTAACAATACAGAAAATTGAGAACAAAATAGACACATAAATGCGTCTATCAGTATCACAGAAACCATGTAAGATGTTACTCGACAATCTTCTCATGATATAAGATGAACTTGGTCGAAGCGAAAGCTTACCAACACATATTTCGAGAAATATGTAAGCGAGATATACTCAACTCGAAATCTCAAATGTGTATAGAGAAAACTATATCGTAACACGACTTATGTCTCAATATAGGAGATAATAGAAATAGACTTTCCAAGTGATAGATGAGTTCAAGTCTCCACATACCTTTTGTCGAAGAAGTTTCACAAGCTCCCCTTAGTAGTTCTTCGTCTTCAAGAGATGAACGCCGAGAGATCTAAGCTCAACTACACTGTCTATATCCTAGTCGGAGACATCTATAAATAGGCTAGAAATCAAGACTTACATCTTTGATCACCAACATTGACAAACATGCTTGAGATAGCAACGCATGCGAGTTCGACCGAGCAATGATCTAACACTTCTTATGCATCATACAATGTTTCCATCCATAACAGTTTTTCCTGAATTAAATCTTTATGTAATGTGAAACATTTAAGTTGTCAATTTCCTTTAAGTTTTTTTTTAATTTGTTTAGCAGGTAGTGGTAGGCTCAGAAACCTACAATAAATATACTGCAAGCGCATAGCGTCTAACTAGTAGACAATGACAAGTACAGGTCGTTCCCACGAGGAGTGTGAAAATATTACTACCAACTAATACCAAGAATTAACTAATCAATAAGATGATGTTTAACGATTTTTAGAAGTTCGGAACAAAATCAAATAATAAACAATTCTAACAATAAACAAAATGGGAATGGGTTATTAGGGTTTTCGGTTTCCACCAATTGAATTACGAAAACTCTACTAATCTCTAAAAATATATTTCATGCATTTTTAAATATTATTTCTCCGTTTTAATTTCCTTCGCTTCGTATGTAGTGATCCTAAAGCATTACCTATTAATCCTATAGCATATCACGTCAAGGGATTTAACCAAAGTACGAAATATCAATTGAAAAGCATAAATAATCAACAAAAATAACATAAAAAATTAGATACCAAGCTTTTATGAAGATGAACTACTAGTCATTCAAATCATTATTAAGCATATAAATGTAGAGTTTACACAATCAAACTAGTTTCTACCAAAAACCCCAGTCAAGATTTAGCAAAACATGGAGATGGATTTCTTATAATCCATAAAAATAAATTGCAAGAGTAAGAAATTATAAACCGATATCACCGTTGTCACCCCGATACGGATCTTCTTCCCTTTCTCTTGTTTTTCTGCTCTTAGCCTCCACGGAAACTCCAAACCCTCGCTTCTCTATTTCCTTTTCTCTCCAGTTGCAGCTTCTGTAGCCGACCGTCCCAAAAGAACTCCAAAACAGCCTCCTCCCTCACTCAAATTTCTATTGAGTTTTTATATAAAGTCCAGCGATCACCAGAAGTCCAACGACTAAGACCTATCAAAGTTGCCAGGACCAGTCCAAACACCAATTGCAGTTTGCAAATTCGGGCTCTCCTGAAGTCCGACCGCTCCTGCCTAAACCCGACCATAGCCTCTGCTTCGGCCACGGCCCATTCAAATTACAGCATCACCAGCGCCTGCATCTTTCTTATTCTCTGCCTTGTTGACCTTTCTTTCCCAGCACCTTCTTCAACCGATTCAAACAACTCAACCAACAAACCCTACTGATTCCTTCCATTAACCCAATCTGTACTGACAGAAACATTACAAATCTGATCTCTCTCGACTCTCAATGTTCGAACCAACAACACTTCACACGAATCAATGAACATACACAAACTGAAGTAAAACCCATCTAATTGATTCTTCCTGCCACAATCACGCCTGCAGAATTAGTTGTATACCCATCCTACAGTTTGATCTCCATTTCTCATATTCTTACGAACTTCCCTTGGACCCAATCTTCAGACCACAAACCCATTTAACTGAATCACCATAGTCTGGCCACTGCCAATATGTCCGTCTAGCTTTATCTCCTTCCCATATGCAAATGGCAGTACCTTCCATTTATTCTCAAGCCCTAAAACACCTTCAGTTCAGCTACAATGCACTAATTCGATCACAGCAAGAAATCCCCAGCTTGTGTTCAACGCAGATAGCCTTATTATTCTTCTCTTGATATCGGCAGACCCAGCTAATTGAACTACGCACAAACTGTGATATTTCAATTATATAAATATAATGCGGAAAAGAAATAACACCGACACCAGAAATTTTGTTAACGAGGAAACTGAAAATACAGAAAAACCTCGGGACCTAGTCCAGATTTGAACACCACACTGTATTAAGCCGCTACAGACACTAGCCTACTACAAATTAACTTCGGACTGGAATGTAGTTGAGGCATGACCAATCTCACACTGATCAAGGTACAATCGCGTTCCTTACGCCTCTGAATCCCAGCAATACTCTACGCACTTGATTCCCTTAGCTGATCTCACCCACGACTAAGAGTTGTACGACCCAAAACCGAAGACTTATAAACAAATTTGTCTCCCATAGAAATGTCTATTCTGATAGATAAATCTGTCTCCCACAGAAATACCTACGAATTTTTGTTCCGTGTTATGATAAATTAAGGTGCACAAGAACCAATTGATAATTCGGTCTTATATTCTCGAAGAACAGCCTAGAAATATCAATCACCTTACAATAACTTAACTATATGGTAGTAGATCAAGTTATTGTGGAATCACAAATAATGAGACGAAGAGCTTTGTGATTACTTTTTATATCTTACCTATCAGAGATAAATCTCGAGAAAATCTTATAGAAGATAGTGCTCAACACGATAGAACAAGTAAAATCAGAATACGCAACTACAAAAAAAATAGTTGGATTTGGCTTAAGAATCCCAATGAAGTCTTTAAGTCGTTAACCTATAATGGTTTTAGGAAAAACCTAGGCTAAAGGAGAATCGACTTTAGTCGGACCTAGTATCACACAAAAGGTGTGGGGATTAGGTTTTCCAGTTGCTAGAGTTCTCCTTTATATAGCCTTTCAAATCAGGGTTTGCTAAGTTAGCTTAGAAACAAAGCATTCCATATTCACCTTTAGATGAGAATCTGATTTAAGATACAAGCTAAATCTGCTTGAAACCAAGTATGTCTCGGACTAGGATAGAATGTGTAGTTGAGCATTAGACTTTACGGCGTTCAACGATTGAAGACGAAGAAATACTAAGGGGAGCTTGTGGAGCTTCATAAACAAAAGGTATGTGGAGACTTGAACTCATCTATCACTCAGAAGTCTATTTATATTCTATCTCCTATTGAGACAAAAGTCATATATCTATATAGACTTTATAGTATACACATTTGATATTTCGAGCTGAGTTTATCTCGCTTACATATTTCTCGAAATATGTGTTGGTAAGCTTTCGCTTTAACCAACTTCATCTTTATTCTTAACGAAAGTCAAAAGATGATCATGTGAAAATCGCCTGGTAACATCTTACATGATTTTGTGAGACAGTCATTTGATGTAGATTTGGAATGTTTCGTATTGATCTATTGATCACTTGAAAATTGCTTTGAAGCTAATAGTTTGTGTAAGATAGCTATTCCTGTCTTCCAAGAATGTTTCAATGATTAAGATGGAGTTTAGAACAATTAAGCATTGATTGAATATAGCAAAATATGCGTACTTCTATGCTAACTGTTGCAAGTTATTCAAAGTCCGGGAACCATAGTATGCATACCCATATGAGTACTGGTTCGTTAGTTGAAAGTCCGGGAACTTAGTATGCATACTCGTATGCGTACCAACGTAAAGTTCAAGTCTGGGAATTCAACTGAGTTTGGAGGTATGCGTACCCGTTCGCATTCATCGGCTATTGATAATTATAAGTATGCCTTTCCTAACCGTCGTTCGTTAATGAGACTAAAATTGCATGTATCTTGGATTTGAGTCACCTATATCGGTATTGAAAAAGTGGGGGTCTAACAACCACACCCAATATTTCGATTAGCAATCTGTACGGACTAACTCCAATATACTTTCTAGAGAATCAACTAGACAGTCAGACTCAATCTAGAGAAAAGTATATCGAGGAGTTAATATCTCTCTCTTGATTTGATTTTACTCAAGCAAATAGAAATTTGCGACTCTTTATCAAATACAAGGATAATAAACTTGGATGGTACCAAAGACCAATATTCAAGGATCACTCAATTTCCAATCAACAACCAAAAGTTGGATTTCACAATTGATCGATACAAACGCACAACCTGTAATATTTCAATTATATAACAAAATATAATGCGAAATAGAAATAACACAGACACCAGAAATTTTGTTAACGAGGAAACCGCAAATGCAGAAAAACCCCGGGACCTAGTCCAGATTGAACACCACACTGTATTAAGCCGCTACAGACACTAGCCTACTACAAACTAACTTCGGTCTGGACTGTAGTTGAACCCTAATCAATACCACGCTAATTCAAGGTACAGTTGCGTTCCTTACGTCTCTGATCCCAGCAGGATACTACGCACTTGATTCCCTTAGCTGATCTCACCCACAACCAAGAGTTTCTACGACCAAAAGTCGAAGACTTTAATAAACAAATCTGTATCACACAGAAAAGAGTATGATGATAGATAAACCTGTCTCCCACAGATAAACCTAAAAGTTTTGTTCCGTCTTTTGATAAAATCAAGGTGAACAACAACCAATCGATAACCTAGACTTATACTCACGAAGAACAACCTAGAATTATCAATCACCTCACAATAATATAAATCGTATGGTAGCGAAACTAGATATTGCGGAATCACAAACGATGAGACGAAGATGTTTGTGATTTCTTTTTATCTTGCCCTATCGAAGATATAATCTCAATCCAATCTTAAAATTGAACTCGTAAGATAGACGAAGGCAAGATCAGATCGCTCAACTACAAGAGAAGTAGTTTCGTCTGGCTTCACAATCCCAATGAAGTCTTCAACTCGTTAACCGACAGGGTCTCGAGAAGAAACCTATGGTTAAAGGAGAATCGACTCTATCAAACCAACTAGTATCACACATGAGTTGCGGGGATTAGTTTTTCCAATTGCTAGATGTCTCCTTTATATAGTTTTCAAATCAGGGTTTGCAATCCAAGTTACCTTGGTAACAAAGTATTCAATATTCACCGTTAGATGAAAAACCAGATTTATCCAAGCTAATATATTTCAACCGTTAGATCGAAACTTAGCTTGTCACACACAAATGAAAATGTATTAATTTAGGTTTGAGTGACCGTACCTAAACATGTACACTTAGTTTGTTCACAAATAGTTAACCAATGGTTAGCCATATGAGCACTTTCATATTAACCGTATTCATATTTCTCATAACTAGTTTAAGAGTTGTTCAATTGATTAGATCTTTATACATAGACACAATTGAAACAAAATCGGTTTGATTCATTTAAATCAATTCATGAACAATATAGCCACGGTTTGCAAAGATTGCGTTCCTTATTGATTTATTGTTTAAGTTCATGAAACTACCGATTTGATAAATATAACCAGCTTGGGTACGCGTACGGGTATGCGTACCTTAGCTACCGGATTTGAGTTGGCTTTTGGTTTCCAAACTCAGCTGAATTTTTCGGGTAGAAAAGTTCCGCCAGTACGCGTACGGGTACGCGTACCTAAGGTGACTGGTTTATGAGTTCGTAAACTCCAAACTTAGCAGAATTTTCCGGGAGGAAAAGTTCCGCCAGTACGCGTACCTAACCTGTCTCCTTCACCAATACCGTATGCACCAATATGCACACACTTGGTTTCCGGTACATGGATTTATACACTAATGTGCGAACACACTATATATGCTTATATCCATAGTTGGTTACGTAATCTCAACTCTACATTTCAATCATTGAAACATTCTTCTATAATGTTATAATATTCGTTAGACATAAAGAATCGACTATCGTCATCAAAGATATTTTCAAGATTGAAACGTCATCATGACTTTCGTCATGAGTAAATATGAAAATGGTTAAAGCAAAAGCTTGCCAACACATATTTCGAGAAAACGATAGGCGAGTAAACTCGTCTCGAAATAGCAAATGTGTATGTATGAAAACTATCATACTTATACGACTTTTGTCTTAAGAGTAGGAGATAAAATAGATAGACTTTTGAGTGACAGATGATTTCAAGTCTCCACATACCTTTTGGTCGGATGAAGTTCCACTGGTTCCTTGAGTAGTTCTTCGTCTTCGTAAGATAATCGCCATGGAGTCTGGAGCTCAACTATTCTTAACTATCCTAGACCGAGACTTAGTCATAAGTATACTAGAAATCAAGACATATAGTCTTGATCACTAACATTTACAAACATGCTTAAGATAGCAACGCATGCGAGTTCGACTGAGCAATGCTCTAACAATCTCCCACTTTATCAATTTTAGTGACAAAACTATCAATAATATGGATTAAAAAATAGATAAAAAATTTGTAGCTTCTCGTCCAGATGCTTGATCTCCTTGGTGCTTCAACAGTACTCGGAAACTTCGTATTTTCCAAGTACTCCCATGATTCCATAGATGTTCAATTCAACATCATAGTTGTTGAAGTTCCGTAGCCATAACAACGAGAAAACAAAAGCTCTCGACCATTGTTATACAGTGTCATAGTATTATTACACAACATCAAAGTTCTTTTATCACAACTTTGACAACAATACTATGGTGATATGTATCACTCCCCCTCAGTCAATACTTTCGTCTCAACATGAAAACCACTCCCCCTTACATAATGACCCATAAAACACGTAAATCATATCTATTTGTAGTGTGAATTACATATTAATTCTCCCCCTTTTTGTCAATAAAATTGGCAAAGGTACGAAAACGGGATCCTAATGAAATTTCCACGAAGACGCTTCAAGGCCAAAGAAAAGTACATATCAACTTATTTAGATACAATCATAAAGCTGAAGCTAAATGCATTCATCAAGGAGTTTATAAAGATACAAGATAACCCCTAAATAATTCCACAGCCACACTCCCCACAAAGATATGGAAATTAAGCGCAAGTTCAAAAGAAATCTCCCCCATTTGATGTCATTCCCGAAAGAACAACAAGAGCGACCTTACTTTTACAAGAAAAGGAGGATTTTATTGGACACCAAAAAACCATAATGAAATGATTTTCTATATCCATAATTCTCAATTAAACTAACCACAATTAAACCCATGATCAATTTAATCAGAATACACAATCAAATTAAACACAAAAGTGATCAATTTAATTGAACATGCTCGACGTAAGAGAACTTACGGAGCTACGACTATGTTAACCATAAAAGAATGATTAACTAAATCGTTTTATGCTCAACACAAGAAAACCTTATGGAGCATTGCAGTATACACATAAAATATGGATCAGGGAAAGATCAATACTGCGGCATATACAAAGATTCAGTCTATCTTCATCACTAATTGCACAATGACATATGATAGACATAATCCTTGTAAACAAAAGACTTTAACCTATCTTCCATCAAAGAATTGACATAATAAGCTTAACTTTTGTTTGTCAAAAGTTCATCGATCTTGTATCAATACATGCATATCGACATATAATCGAGATAACTTTTGACAATATATGGGACAATAATAGTTCATGGACGCAAACACACATATCCCATAACCTATTGCAATATATAAAACCATAAAGATTAGAATTGCAATCATCATCTTCCAAAACAACTTTAGAATTTAACTAAATAAATCTAAAATCATGAAGATGAAAGCGTTGGACATAGCTATGTGTACTCACAATAATGGTTATTCCAAACTCTAGTTATTCTTCTAAACAAAACAAGAAAATAGAATATTTACTAGACATAAATAAAACAATCTAATCACCAATATAAAGAAGCACAAGAGGCTACTCATCATCTTCATCTTCGGAGATCACGAAGGAGGAACGAACTTTGTCCATGTCTTCTTTAATATCGGGATACTTGGTAGCAATCACAAGTAATTGTTCTTGAACATGACTTACTTTGGTATTCAATTTACAAACACCTTTGTAAATTTGGCGAAGAAGCTTCGTAGAAGGATCACTCGAGCCATTAGTTGTGTCACACCTTTGCCTCTTTCAAGCATATTCCTTCATTCGATTGAAAGTACACGACCGAACAAGCTTGGGGGTTCCAATGGAGTTCCCAATGGGTTCAATGGAGAAGTTGCGACAAATACGCTCAATAAAGCATGGATAGCCTAAATTCTTGTTAATGGAAGTCATGTCTAACATTTGAAAAATAATGAAACCACAAATGTCAAGACCTTTGGTTTCCATCACAAGTTAATAGACCAATTCCGCAAACTCACGACTCCAACGAGAATTATCAACCGTGAAAGGACAAAGTTTAGAAATACCCAATTTCCCAAAAGACCTTAGAGGAAAATCTAGTTGATTAGTAGGAAATTTTCCTCCATTCCACACAACACTCTTTCCACAAAGCACTTTTGGAATAGTTTCTTGTGAAGGTCGTTCATCACTTGGTCTAGGAAGGCGACAATCACCCAACGGAATTCCGGTAATTTTCGAAATCAATTCTCTATTAACTAGAATCCTCACTCTGTTAATCATGGTCTTGAATTCCATCTCCTCAGGGACAACATCATAAATGTTGGCATAAAAGATCCTAGTAAGAGTATCAAAACCTTCACCAAGGCCATCAAAGATGTTTCCAAGCTTGAATTTTTCAAAACAAGATAAATCCTCCTTATGCCCACTTGTAAAATCCAATTTCTTTTCTAAAATAAACCCAGTAGAAGAAATCTTTTCAAATACTTTGCTACAGGATTCATCCACAAATCTAATCCTAATAGAATTTTGATCAATAGGAAGGTCAATTGAAGAGGATGAAGAACCTAGGTTGTTTGAAAAACCTTTTGAACCCTTAACATTCTTCATGATTCTAGAAGGGAATAAGGGAGTGGGCAAGAGATTACTTACTTGATTTTTATCTTGAGAAATCCCTTTACAAAAGGTTCTCCAAGAAGCTTTAATGGAGAAATTTCATGAACCCTAGAATGGTTCACGTACGCGGACTGATGAGGGAGGAAGGAAGGTAAGCGTACCCGTACTTCTTTTATACCCACAGTTGGGCTTGGACCCGTTCATGAACCGCGACCCACATAAGGAATGTAGGATTTTTAGAGGTAAGTACTGTACAAACCTTTTTGAAAAGCTTTTGTCACAAGGAGAATAAGAAAAAAATCTTAAACAAAGTCAACCATTTACTTGCCCCATTTCAAGTTATATACAAATGGGGGGATGCCATTCCTAAAATCAGGTGGTGTAGTATGCAGAGAATTTCTCATGCAAAATTTTTGATTGACATTTGTGACTAGAACTGGGAGTAAAACCATAACGATAAAACTCAGAATCCGTTGGTCTCTTTTTCTTATGACACAGATAATACATTTTCTGATTAATGGTTCCTTTACCAATCTTACAAGAAATCTTTTTATTAACTTCAAGAGAGCTGGTAGTTGGAACAGTTTGTACATCATTAGAACATGATTTGACTGGTACAAAACTTTTATCAGAACGATTCAATTTTTCTATGGAGTTAAGCTTTTCTAAGAATTTTAACATGTTCTCAAACGCTCTAAAAAGATCCTTATCAATAGATCCTTTATGATAGTATTCCTCAAAAAGATTAAGCGTGATTCTTGTGAGGGTCCATACCTTTGAGCGTTGATCATGTTTTCTTTGACGATTCTCATTAGAGAAATTTTTAATTTTTCCTTTAGACTGTTTCTTCACATCTAGATTTTCCGATAATCTAGATGGCATAATATTATCATAAGAGATGGTTCGTCTGAATAATAATCTCTGAGCATTATTTAAGGAGCTCTGGTGTACGTTACAGATGCCATGAGCAAGTCTCCCAAAAAGATTTTCCATAGGGATAGACTTTTGAGGATCGTACAAACATAAACTTATAAGATTTAATGTGTTTGCATGCTCTGATACCAATTGAAAAAGCGGGGGTCTAACAACCACACCCAATATTTCGATTAGCAATCCGTATGGACTAACTCCAATATACTTTCTAGAGAATCAAATAGACAGACAGGCTCAATCTAGAGAAAAGTATATCGAGGAGTTAATATCGCTCTCTTGATTTGATTTTACTCAAGCAAATAGAAATTTGCGACTCTTTATCAAATACAAGGATAATAAACTTGGATGGTACCAAAGACCAATATTCAAGGATCAGTCAATTTCCAATCAACAACCAAAAGTTGGATTTCACAATTGATCGATACAAACGCACAACCTGTAATATTTCAATTATATAACAAAATATAATGCGGAATAGAAATAACACAGACACCAGAAATTTTGTTAACGAGGAAACCGCAAATGCAGAAAAACCCCGGGACCTAGTCCAGATTGAACACCACACTGTATTAAGACGCTACAGACACTAGCCTACTACAAACTAACTTCGGTCTGGAATGTAGTTGAACCCTAATCAATATCACACTAATTCAAGGTACAGTTGCGCTCCTTACGTCTCTGATCCCAGCAGGATACTACACACTTGATTCCCTTAGCTGATCTCACCTACAACCAAGAGTTGCTACGACCAAAAGTCGAAGACTTTAATAAACAAATCTGTATCACACAGAAAAGAGTATGATGATAGATAAACCTGTCTCCCACATATAAACCTAAAAGTTTGTTCCGTATTTTGATAAAATTAAGGTGAACAGGAACCAATCGATAACCCAGACTTATATTCTCGAAGAACAACCTAGAATTATCAATCACCTCACAATAATCTAAATCGTATGGTAGCGAAACTAGATATTGCGGAATCACAAACGATGAGACGAAGATGTTTGTGATTTCTTTTTATCTTGCCCTATCAGAGATATAATCTCAAGCCAATCTTACAATTGAACTCGTACGATTGAAAATGGCAAGATTAGATCGCTCAACTACAAGAGAAGTAGTTTCGTATGGCTTTACAATCCCAATGAAGTCTTCAAGTCGTTAACCGACAGGGTCTCGAGAAGAAACCTACGGTTAAAGGAGAATCGACTCTAGCAAACCAACTAGTATCACACATGAGGTGTGGGGATTAGTTTTTCCAATTGCTAGATGTCTACTTTATATAGTTTTCAAATCTGGGTTTGCAATCCCAGTTATCTTGGTAACAAAGCATTCAATATTCACCGTTAGATGAAAAACCTGATTTATCCAAGCTAATATCTTTCACCCATTAGATCGAAACTTAGCTTGTTACACACAAATGAAATGTATTCATTTAGGTTTGAGTGACCGTACCTAAACGTGTGCACTTAGTTGGTTCACAAATAGTTAACCAATGGTTAGCCATATGAGAACTTTCATATTAACCGTATTCATCTTTCTCATAACTAGTTCAAATGACTCATAAGAACTAGTTCAAGAGTTGTTCAATTGTTTAGATCTTTATACATAGACACAATTGAAACAAAATAGGTTTGATTCATTTGAATTAATTCATGAACAATATAGCCACGGTTTGCAAAGATTGCATTCCTTATTGATTTATTGTTTAAGTTCATGAAACTACCGATTTGAGAAATATAACCAGCTTGGGTACGCGTACGGGTATGCGTACCTTAGCTACCGGATTTGAGTTGGCTTTTGGTTTCAAAATTCATCAGAATTTATCGGGTAGAAAAGTTCCCCCAGTACGCGTACCTAAGGTGACTGGTTTGTGAGTTCGTAAACTCCAAACTCAGCAGAATTTTCCGGGAGGAAAAGTTCCGCCAGTACGCGTACCTAACCCGTCTCCTTCACCAATACCGTATGCACACATATGCACACACTTGGTTTCCGGTACATGGATTTATACATTAATGTGCAAACACACTATATATTCTTATATCCATAGTTGGTTACGTAATCTCAACTCTACATTTCAATCATTGAAACATTCTTCTATAGTGTTATAATAGTCGTTAGACATAAAGAATCGACTATCGTCATCAAAGCTATTTTCAAGATTGAAACGTCATCATGACTTTCATTACGGGTAAAGATGAAAATGGTTAAAGCAAAAGCTTACCAACACATATTTCGAGAAAAAGATAGGCGAGTAAGCTCGGATCGAAATAACAAATGTATATGTATGAAAACTATCATACTTATACGACTTTTGTCTCAAGAGTAGGAGATAGAGTAGATAGACTTTTGAGTGACAGATGAGTTCAGGTCTCCACATACCTTTTGGTCGGATGAAGTTCCACTAGTTCCTTGAGTAGTTCTTCGTCTTCGTAAGATAATCGCCATGGAGTCTGGAGCTCAACTATTCCTAACTATCCTAGACCGAGACTTAGTCATAAGTATACTAGACATCAAGACATATAGTTTTGATCACTAACATTGAAAAACATGCTTGAGATAGCAACGCATGCGAGTTCGACCGAGCAATGCTCTAACATGTATATCATACTATGTGGCATCATTAGCAATGAGGCTTCTGGGATTATAAGGTTACAGAGAATCACCGTAATTGGCATAATGTAATGGGGGTAGTCAAATGAAATTTCTATAGGCTTCCATAGTTTTTTTTATTTGAGTGACTCCTCGAGATTCTCTGGAAATCTAGAAATTTCTAATGATTCTCTGAGAATATATTGGCGAGTCTTTGTGACTTGTAGAGACAACAAAAATGAGATTTGTAAAGAGTCTCTCTGATTTGTAGAGACAAAAAATGTATAATATCTGATCAAAATTTTAAAACATCTACCAGTTACTCCACCGTTAGATGGTCTTAGCTTGTCACACACAAATGAAATATACTTTCATTTAGATATGGGCAACCGTACCTAAACGTGTATATTGAGTTGGCTCAATAATAGTTAACTAAAGTTAGCCATATGAACAGTTTTTTGTCTTAATTAACCACATTCATCTAACACATCTAGATCAACTATGATGATCAATCAATCATGAAAGATAATCAAATGAATATAATCGTGTTTCATAGAGTTGTTCAATTGTTGATAATCACATAGAAGTATATATGACCCAATTGAAGAAAAATTAGAATGATTCGTAATGTACAATGTACAAGAATTAGTTCATGAACATTAAGCCACTGTTTGCAAAGATTGCATTCTATATTTCATAAATGTATTTGTTCATGAGTATGTAAACATATTAAACCGATTTTAGAACTTTGTCCACTAAGTTTGCAAAGGGGTACGCAAACTTTAGTTCCGGACTTTGGTCTTGTCCAACAGTTTGCAAACGGGTACGCAAACTGTCGTCCTGGACCTAACTCAGGTAGAACCGTTCGCATACTGGTATGCAAACTTGGATCCCGGACTTTAACCGTTAAAACCGTTAGCATACTGATACACAAATTTGGTTTCTGGACCTGAATCATACCAACACAGTTTGTACACTAAGTATTTATACTGTGAAACATGGGTTTTAATTCTAAACTCCCATTTCAATTATTAAAGCATTCTTAGAAGACGACAATGGCTGTCTCACACAAACCATTAGCTTATAAGAAATTTTCAAGTGATCGAATGATCAATACGAAACTTTTCCAAGTCGACAACAAATGACCGTCTCACATAAATCATGTAAGATGTTTCAAGGAAATTTCCACATGATCATTTTTTGACTTATTATTTAGTTTCCAACAAATAAATTGTTTCCAACTAAACTCGTCAAGAATAATGATGAATGTAGCACAAGCAAAAAAGCTACCAATGCATATTTCGAGAAATATATAATCGAGTTATACTCAGCTCGAAATAACAAATGTGTATGATAAGAAAGTCTATATCGCAATACGATTTTTGTCTCAATATGAAATAAAATATAATAAAATATACTTCTGAGTGATAGATAAGTTTTAGTCTCCATATACCTTTTGTTGATGAAGTTCCTCCGAGTTATTCAGCAGATCTCCGTCTTCAGTTGTAAGCGTCGTGAAGTCTAAAGATCAACTACACAATCTATCCTAGTCCGAAACTCCTATAAGTAGACTAGAAATCAAGACTATAGTTTTGATCAACTAAACTTGATAAACAAGATTGAGATAACAACGCTTGCGAGTTCGACCGAGCAGTGCTCTAACATATATGACGCCAAAAAATCCGATTATGAGAATCGGGTTTTATCTATGCATACTTTAACCGATTCTTAACGTCCTTCTTGAATTTCGAAGATACCTACCCAAAATCGGCTTACGTGTTCTGGGTAGTGTGGTAACATAGGTAGTAAGAGAATAGTTGGTTAAAAGGTTTTAGGAAATTACTTCCTAATGACCCTTTTTGTCTTTTAGTAATAGGCCTAAAATAAAACTCTCAGGACTCAAACTAGGAAGATTTATTTCCTATTTTAAGGTATATTTTATTCTACCTACAAAAACACAACATATACCAAAATTAATACAAAACCAAATGTTAACAATAATAAAGTCACAAATGTATGTCTATCAATAATACCCTTACTCTCATGATCAGTTTTTTGCTACTTTAATTTGATAATCTGGTATGTTAAGTTGTTCATCGATCAAAGATAAATAAATTTAGTGTTCTACGATTTAGTAAATTTCGAAATTTTGTATTAAGAGAATATGAATATTTTGTTTAAAATTAGTGAAAGATTTTGAACTATCAAGGAGGAAGCAGAAAGACATAAATTGTACGGAGTACTTCCTACAATATCTCTCCATACTTCATTTACCGCTCCTTGTTTTCCTATGGAAACCGTTTCAAAACTATTTTGGTCGATTTTTTCTGAACAAAAAAAAGTTTTTTTTTTTTGCTTACTAGTTTATCCCTCTTTTCTTTCCCTCATAATCTTTTTTCTCCTTCTTCTTCTCTATACCCTTCAATTTTATTTTTTGAATCAGAAATCATAACCAGTAAAAAATATCAATATTGATTATTACCTTTTGTTTTGTTTTACGCATTGGTAATTCAACCTTGAACTCCATTGATTTTTGATAAATTCATTTTCGTCCAAGGTAAAAAATTCCTATGAACTTCGATTAGATTAGAGTTTGCTAATGTCAATTAGATATATTAATGTTAATTTGTTGTTTCAATTTTGAATTTGTTAGGTTGTATAGGATAGAGAAAAAGAGGAAGGAGAAGAAATAATAATGTCTCATAGGGTTGATCATGAATATGATTATCTGTTCAAAATTGTCTTGATTGGCGATTCCGGTGTTGGGAAATCTAATATTCTTTCGAGGTTTACAAGGAATGAATTTTGTCTAGAATCTAAATCAACTATTGGTGTTGAATTCGCCACAAAAACTCTTCAGGTATTTTTTGTGGTTCGATTTCCTTTTTTTATTTAATTTTTTACAGTATACAAAATGCACATTTTACTAGTTACATATGTGAAATTCAAATCATACGATGGTTTGATTATGGCTTGGAAGGAAATGGGTTGGTTTGAAATTTAAATCCAACCCCACTTTTTACTATATTCCCAGCACTTATTTTTTTGTTGCTGGTGTAACAGGTAGATGGGAAAACAGTTAAGGCACAAATATGGGATACAGCAGGACAAGAAAGGTATCGAGCAATTACCAGTGCTTATTACAGAGGAGCTGTGGGTGCACTCTTGGTTTATGACATAACAAAGAGACAAACTTTTGAAAATGTACAAAGGTGGCTTCGCGAGCTGAGAGACCATGCTGATTCAAACATTGTTATTATGATGGCTGGAAATAAATCCGATTTGAACCATCTGAGAGCTGTTCCGGAGGAAGATGCTCATATTTTGGCTGAGAAAGAGGAACTCTCTTTTCTTGAAACATCGGCATTGGAAGCATTGAACATTGATAAAGCTTTTCAAATTATTTTGGCAGACATTTACCATATCATAAGCAAAAAAGCACTTGCCGCCCAAGAAGCAGCCAACACCACCGGGCTTCCAGGTCATGGAACCACTATAAATGTTGGGGAAGTTTCAGGAAACTTGAATAAAAAAACCTGTTGTTCTACTTAAAAAACAAAATATTCTATATTGTTGTATGTAAAGAAAACAATCTCTGATAGCCCAATGTAAAAAGGCACTTACAGGGAAATTTTTGTATGCAAGAGAAACAAACATGTAGAACACGTCTACTTATTTGCGAGATGTTATTCTTTTAGATGCAGTTGTAAGAAATTATTACGCTATGAAAGAAAGATTTTTTGTTAAAATACATGATCTTATATTTTATTTTATTTTTGTTCTAGCATGTACTGACAGATACATGAGAGAAGAGCTGATAAGTGCTTAATTCTTATATATTTACTACTCAAATTTACAGTTATTTAGTTCTTTATTTTGTACATATTTAATGGTTTTTGTTTAGTTTGTAGTTTTAAAAAAATAAAGCTCAATGGACTAAAATGATGGTAAATTGTAGGAATGAAGTAATCTATGATTAAATGGACTAAACCCGAAAGGAAGAACATGAATAATCTTTTCATTAGTCCAATTATTTGGATATGAGAGTGTGTAAATATGTCTGGGAGTGTGGAAAACATACCAAAGAGTGTGGAAACATGTCTGGGAGTGTGAAAACATGTCAAGGCATGTGGTAAACATACCAAGGCGTGTGTATAAAGTGTGGCGCCCATTTATTGACAAATATGAGTAATTATGATGACATCATTTAGAAGATTAATATAAAATATCTTCTACCTGTGGAAAGAAAGAAGAGACAATCTCATAAAAGAAGGAAGAAAATGAAGACATCAATTGGAAATCCACACATATTCCATTTATTTCATAAATTTTATATTATACTGATTAAATGAGATATTTTGGAAATATGGTACACTTGTGCATATAAAAAGTGGTGGAAACAGATGGAAGAAGGAGAGTTCAATTATGACGGCCATGAGACGAGAGCCGATTAGTTTTAGGATTTCTTTCTTTAGTTTTTATTTTTTTTTATCCTTTTCAGTAACTTTAATGGATAACTAATCCTCTGCACCTGGTTGAGGAAGAAGCCGAGTTATTATGTAAGATATTCAAGTAATTTTTTAACAAAATATTCTTTTGAGCAATAATTGTTTTATTAATTTCTCTTCTAAATAAGCTTCGTTCTTTATTTGTTTTGAATAGCCTTCGGCTATTGATATTTTACTAGTTTGAAACTCGTGCTACGCGCCGGGACCGCTGGAGTTTTCTTATATTGTTGGTTTATATCCACTGAGGCGGGGCTTCTCCCAGCATCGTTTCCAATAAGAGTTCAAATAAGCTAATGTAAAATTACTGTCCAACGAATTGACAATTAACAATTAAAACTATGTAATTGTAAATTTTTGATAATCAAATGTGTAATATTATTCTATTCTAAAAATCTCACATGATTTGAAAACTAATTTCAGGAAATCGAATAAAGCAGTAACCAATTCTTCAAATAAACTAAAATAAATCAATCAAAATAATCTCAAAAGTAAAATAGTTTAACTATAAATATGAAAGCATAATTAGATTTTTTAGTATTTTACCCGTGCTACTGTTGATGGTGGATTTTAGTTCAGGGCTAAAATTGTAAAACCAAATTTAATGCGCTGACATCCTGCAAAGAGTAAAGCCGTTGATAAGTGATGAGTGCAGAAAACCTCTTCACTTTGTTTATTCGAAGCAATTCAATAAATACACAAAATTCACCCAGAATGGTGCGTGCAACAACAATCCCAAATATTCTGTGAATTTTATTAGCATTATTAATTAATGCATAATTTGCATAGTATTTCCCGCGTTATGTTCTTAGCCGAAATCTCTTTATTGACATAACATGACGACTGAGTGTTCACTCTCAGCAGAGTAGCATGAATCTTCGTGCCAATATTGAGACATGCATGGAATACCCACACAGGCTGCATCATTCTCTGACAAAGGGAATTTCGAATCGACGCGCTTTTGATTAAAGACAGCTCGATCGAACGTATTTAATTCCCTTAAGGAAAAGCTAGACTGTCCATATCAGTCTCAGAAACGATCGTGGCCACGCAAGTTGGCCGCACAATTTAACAAGCCTAGCCAAACCCTAAGAAAAATAGGTAATTGTTGTGATGACCACCGACGGGCCCACTTATGCCCTAGCCGGTCGAACAATCACCATACTCCCTCCAGCGCCATCAAACGCCAACCCAAAGTTGAGTGACCGCGCTGTTTTGGGAGAAGATCGACGAGCATAGACTGTTCAGGGAAGTCTTAAAACCATCACAACCTTCCAACTTCACCAGCCTGGTTGGACGGATTAGATCATCCCATGAATGATCAGGAAAGCGCTAACGCACACGTTGGCGGGCCCAGTTCTCCTTCACCCGATCGGTTTTCTCACGGTGAGGCCATGGAGCAATGAAACGATTGCTCAAACCATGGAAGGTGTGATGCTTCTAAGGGTCGCAGAATTCCACTAGTGTCTTAAATCGATCACAACCATCCAACTTAGCCAACATATTTGGATGGCTTAGATCGCATTTAGGACCATCAAAGAGGTGCACGCAAGTTCACCGTCGACCCAACATGGGCCCCACGTGATCGATCTCCCCAAAGGAGGTCACGACTTGCCAAACCGTTTGGCCAATGTTACGTGTGCGTGACTGATTCAAAACCCTAATTAGGGTTTGCGACAATGCATATCTGTCGAAGTTCGATCGTGACCATCCATCTTCGCCAGCCTAAACAGAGGGTGTATATATAGACTGAAGATGTCCCAAGGATGTCAACGTGATCACTGTGGGCCCACCTTTGCGTGTGACCGACCGGCATATGCAGGTTAGGGTCCGGCGCCTCAAAACGCACGCCCAAAGATGGCATGCCACACGACTTTTAAACCTTTGCGGCAATGTATTTCTATCGTAAATCGATCAAGACCACTCATCTTTTCCGATCAAATTGAGTGTCCTAGATCGAATCTTTGTGGGACCGTGAGGTATAGGCATGCACGCCGGCGGACTGTCTCCACGCATGCCTGGTCGGTCCCACCAAAATTAGCACCCATGCTTAGATTCGGTCAAGCCAAAGAGGGGATGTTGAGCACTTCTAAATCCATCAACGACAACAAATATGTGTCGTAAATCATCTCGTCCGTCCAACTTTGCCAGCTTGGTCGGACGGCTTGGATTAAAAATTAGGCGATCAATGAAGCGCCTCAATGATCACCGTCCGCCACTCTGTCACAGGGAGTGATCGACCAAATGGTGGCCCGCCCATGCGGCTTCCAGACGATCAGTCGAAGATGGTTGGACGTGCTGCCATTTTAAGACGCATAATCCGCGACTTATTCAATCAAGCTCTAAAACAGCGACGCTTTATGCATATCAATTGTTTTGAGCTGCTTGCTTTAAAGCGATGTATTACATGCATCGAGCATACACGATATTTCATGAATATCAATTCCATAAATAACTCAGTTATTTAACTTAATAGCACTGTATGCTATTTCCTGCGGCGGGTCTCACGACCTGACCCACTCATTCGAGACATCAAACATGTCACAAACTGGGGGATACTTACTGAGGTATTGGTCTGGCGGTTTACAGTGTGCGGCGTGCAACGCGCCTATTACAAGAACGTGTTAGGAGTCATGGACGGTTAACGATGATGAGGGAAGTGGGCAAAGGCGTGATCGTGTGACAATCACCTACATGACCCCACTACTCCATCACTCAACTTCCTCCACTTCCTACGAGATGAGGACTGCGCTCAAATGAGTTGTTTAAATAGGTTCTTTCGACCTATCTTCAAACAACACAGAAAAACCAAGTGTTGTCACAGTATCCAGAAAACATCCAGAAATGATAGCTTTCATTGTGCAAGCCAGTTCATCATTATGATATAAGTCATAAACAACCAACACCTTCACAATCTCAATACCTTCTTCGCTTCCCTCCCTAAGATCAACCCCATCTCCTTCACTTTGTGACCGAAGCAAGTCTGGAACGACCATTTCTTGGTTTAGGTCAGAATTGTATAGATTGATCTCGAATCAAAAGCACTCCCGTGCAGTGCATTTGTCTGGGGTTTAGATTCGTTTCTCATTCACACACACCCAAATTTACCAAAACCAGTAGAAACAGTTTTCACCCATAAACAATTGGAGACCACAGTGGGAGATTAATCTCTCGGTTGTGAAGTCAATTTCTTCAATACCCAATCCCATTTGGATGATTTTCAAAATGGTTGGTCTTAGGACTTCCCCAACAACTTCAGATCTCGGTCGAAGTTCCTCCAATGAAGATGCCACTTTTCCTAACAGTATATCTGGTGGTATAACCATAAGAATCCCAACATTGATCGAGTTAGCATGGGTGCAGGAGATTCACACGAAGAACTTGTACCTGATCAAAGAAACAATAAACGACATACTCGATCTCCTCATCAAGATGACATCAGATATGAGCGGTTATCCTGTCACCAAGATTTCTACACTGGGGACTGATCCTCGCAACGATCCTCCTCAAGTCAATAGTTTCACTATGAACCAGAGGCCGATGGACCAGGAAACAACTTATCTAGTGGAAAGTTTATGCGAACTTTTACACCTCTCGAAGAATCAGCGAGAGGAGACGTTTGCTGCGATCAACCATCTAGACCTAGACGTGCATTTAATTCCTTTGCGTCCAGAAGCCTCGAAAACACCAGAGATGTCTGTGAATAATGTTACATTTACAGAAGAAGACATGATGGCGGAAGAAGGTCACAACCGGGCCCTACACGTTACTGTACGCATCAAGGATTCAGATTTCAAAAGGGATCTCATCAACACGGGAGCATCTTCGGATGTGATTACTCTCAAGACACTCAGGACGACCAAGGTTCGCCCAAGCAAGATGTGCAACAGCCTACCACGATGACAGACTTTGAAGGAAACCAAACCAACACGTACGGGTATGTCAATCTGAATTTATCTATAGGGCCCGTCCAATCAAAGGTGAAATTCGAAGTCATAGAAAAGGAGTCGGACTACCATATGATACTGGGGAGACCATGGCTTCATGACAATAGGATCGTCCCCTCGACGTATCACCAATGCCTGAAGACTATGCTGAATAAAGAAGTCGTTCGTATTCTTGCATCATTGTCTCCTTACGCACCAATATGTTGAGCGGAATTGTTTGAACCAAGAAAAGCTCTGCCGGAAGAATCAGACAAAGTTCATTGCACCCCACTCCCCACGTGGGCGTCAGTCCAGGAAGAGGACCTACTTGCATCATTGAAGGCTAAGTCCCACGATGCATCTTTGCTGACAAGACGTACCAATTTTTCTTCATCATGTGAAGCCACGACCCACGCTCACACTAAGAGGGAGCGAACTTTTTTGGCGATCCGTGATCAGAAAGGGAAAACCGTGTACCGACGCCGCTGTTAGCAATTAGCAGGGGAGACTGTTACCCAGTCTCTCCGCCCAATGGAATGCTAAAATAACGACGAGCCACAAGAAGAAGTGCTAGATGCTCCACGACAGCTGCAAGATGACACCAACTCCACAACTGATGAGATCGAAATCGTTAACATCGGGAATGAGCAATCTCCTAGGCATATCTCCATCAGCTCAACCTTGTGTATGGATGAACGCACGAAGCTCGTGGAACTTCTCAAAGAGTACCAGGACATATTCGCTTGGACGTATGAAGAAGTTCCCGGTTTAGATGAAAAATTGGTCACCCATCATCTACATGTCATACCTGGATCCAAGCCGGTTAAACAGTCTCCGAGGTAGTTCAGACACGAGGTAGAAGAGCAAATCAAGACTGAGATTCAGAAGTTGGTAGTTGCTGGCTTCATCAAACCCATTCATCATCCAACCTGGTTGGATCATGTGGTTCCGGTAAAAAAGAAAAATGGACAGATCAGGTGCTGCGTGGATTTCAGAGACTTGAACAGATACTGCCCCAAAGATGATTTTCCTCTACCTAACATCGACATGTTATTGGATGCCACCAGAGGACACGGTGTGTTCTCCTTCATGGATGGATATAGCGGCTACAATCAGATAAGGATGTATGAACATGACGCGAGTAAGACAGCTTTTCGAACTCCTCTCAGAAATTTTTATTATACTGTAATGCCATTTGGTTAATGCCGGTGAAACGTATCGACGCGCTATGATGCCAATCTTCCACGACATAGTTGAAGAATACATGGATGATATAATAGTCAAATCAAAAGCTCGAGTGGCCCACACAGGAGTCTTACGACAAGTGTTCGAAAGGTGACTGCTGAGGGAATTAAAGTGGACTCATCCAAGACCCAAGCTATCATCACGATGCTTCCTCCGCGAACTGTGAAGGAACTCCAAAGCTTCATGGGCAATGTGAACTACAGTTTTATACCTGGTTTAGCCCGTCTTGTTGCTTCATTCACCCCCTTGCTGAAGAAAGGAGCAAGTTTCGTCTGGACCGCACTATAACAGGAAGTGTTTTGGAAGATTCGACGAATATTATCATCTCCAAATCATCATAAAGGGTTCGCCTATTATGTCAGCCCGAACGAGAGCGATCCAGGGACATCTTCAGATCTACTGGAGCCGACACCTCAAGGAAGCAGCCTCAAGAATATAGCGATGTCCGCATCATCATGTCGAGAAAGAATCCGCAGCTTGGGCGAATCACTCTGTCAGAATTAAGAGGAATGCTTCAGCAAAACAACAAACATCCAAATGATTATGTCAAGAGGTCCTGATTTCAGGCACTGGAGGGTCACGATCCAAATGTGACTGAACAACAAGTTGTGTAATTGTGCACCAATAGGATGGTACCTGTCTATCGTGATTTGTCGAAGAACCTGCGCTTTCAGACATCATCTGAACTCCGTGAAGCTGCTAAACGCTCTGTTGCGACAACACCTGTCCTGCTAGAAAGAACAAGCCTGCCAGTAATGAAGAGCCTCATGATGTTCGTGGAAGCATACATCTCACCAACAGGCAATACAACCTTCAGCCTTCTGTAAGCAGTTTCGCTAAAGCAGCAAAAGGAAAACCACCGAGATACAACATCCTGCGCGTCCAAAATCGCCAACTCCAACTCCAGTACCACATGCACCACTGCCACAATGATGAAACAACGTCCAAGATATTCCATATATGTATCGACGGCAGAAACATCAATAAGAGACGCTTTCAGAATTTCGTCTCTTGTAGAAGAAGTAATTGCATTACCAAAGAAGATTGCACCTGAGACTTAAGAGGTACATACAAATTATTCATGAAAAAAGCTTCATCATATTTGAAGAACCTATTAGTTAAGTCATTCACATGAAGGAACTTCCCTACTCCTCAAAGACACGATCCAAAGATGATAATGGCAAAGGAGTGTGACTGGGGACTGCTTAGCACTGCCCATCTCAAAGATGGTGAATTTAGAGAGATGCAAGCACGCTATCATTATGATTCCAAGATGTCCAAATACGAGGATATACTCAAGATAGCAGACGTATTATCAAAGACCAGTGATGTACCTGGACATCTATGAAACATAATGCATACGTAAAGACGACGTCATGAACCCAGCGTGACAACGTCTATCAAGTCGAAGGATCAATAGATACTCGTGGGAATGAGACTGTCTCCCTATTTTTTTCATTCCATGAGGCAACATCAAGGAAGCTATCGGTTTCATCATTAGCTTTTCCCTCTAATAACGAGACAAGCTCTACCACTATATAAAGATTGCCAATCCCGAGCTTCACCATAGCAACAACCACTACGGACATAGGTAATCCGAACTTAGGCATATTTTATTTTTCCCATGGAGAAGTAATATAGTCACGGAGGCAAGATGGCGGTATCTTTATTATGGTAAACCCACCGACCATACAAGATAGAACCATATAAATCACGCTTGGGGACTGAGGCTCGGCATGAAATTCCTGCACCGTCAGTCAAGGACTTCTTTAACACAAGAGAGGTGGTCAATCAAGAAGCATGTAATTCGCAAGTGGAAGTCAAACTGAAGAAGAAGCCGCTTTAACTCTCTCCAAAAGAAGGCGTTTCAACACTCTCTCCATAAGAAGGCCCTTCAACACTCTCTCCAGAAGAAGGCGCTTCAACTCTCTCAAGAAGAAGGCGTTTCAGCACTCTCTCCAGAAGAAGGCGCTTCAACTCTCTCCAGAAGAAGACGTTTCAGCTCTCTTGCCATAAGAAGCTGCTTCAACGCTCTCTCCGGGACCCAATTCGACGTTCTCTCCAGAAGATGCTTCAACGCTCTCTCCAGAAGCCGCCTCGACATTCGATCCAGAAGATGCTTCAACGCTCTCTCCAGGAGCCTCGACGTTCTCTCCGGAAGCTACATCAACGTTTTCTTTGGGATATCCTTCAACATCTTTTTCAGAAATTGCTTCAACATTTTTAAGGATATTACTCATGATAGGCTCGTCCTCATCAGAGTCGAGGATTACGACCTCGCCATGAATAGTTTGAGAATCCGACCAACCATATGCTTAATCTACCTGGGGACAACCAACATCATGCTAGGGGAACACTCACCTAGACACCTCTTGAACGTGACATGCTCCAAGGACAGAACAATCTATCTCTCCTGGTAACATCTAACTTTTTCACCATCTAATGCCCACCCCACAACAGTGCAACCATTGTGTGATAGGTAGGGGACTTAATGTTGATGGTGAATTTTTGTTCAGGGATAAAATTGTAAAACCAAATTTAATGCGCTGACATCCTGCAAAGGGTAAAGCCGTTTGATAAGTGATGAGTGCAGAAAACCTCTTCACTTTGTTTATTCGAAACAATTCAATAAATAAACAAAATCACCCAGAATGGTGCGTGAAACAGCAATCCCAAATATTCTGTGAATTTTATTAGCATTATTAATTAATGCATAATTTGCCTAGTATTTCCCATGTTATGTTCTCATCCGAACTCTCTTTATTGACATGACATGACGACTGAGTGTCCACTCTCAGCAGAGTAGCGTTAATCTCCGTGCCAATATTGAGACATGCATGTAATACCCACACAGGCTGCATCACTCTCTGACAAAGGTAATTTCGAATCGACGCGCTTTTGATTAAAGACAACTCGATCGAACGTATTTAATTCCTTTAAGGAAGATCTGGACTGTCCATATCAGTCTCGGAAACGATCGTGGCCACGCAAGTTGGTCGCACAATTTAACAAGGCTAGCCAAACCCTGGCAAAAATATGCAATTGTTGTGATGACCACCGACGGGCCCACTTATGCCCTAGACGGTCGAACAATCACCATACTCCACCCAGCGCCATCAAACGCCAACCCAAAGTTGAGTGACCGCACTTTTTTGGGAGAAGCTCGACGAGCATAGACTGTTCAGGGCAGTCTTAAAACCATCACAACCGTCCAACTTCGCCAGCATGGTTGGACGGATTAGATCATCCCATGAATGATCAGGGAAGCGCTAACACACACGTTGGCGGGCCCACTTCTCCTTCACCCGATCGGTTTTCTCACGGTGAGGCCATGGGGCAATAAAACGATTTCTCAAACCATGGAAGGTGTGATGCTTCTAAGGGTCGCGAAATTCTACTAGTGTCTTAAATCGATCACAACCATCCAACTTAGCCAACCTATTTGGATGGCTTAGATCGCATTTAGGACCATCAGAAAGGTGCACGCAAGATCATCGTCGACCCAACATGGGACCCACGTGATCGATCTCCCTAAAGGAGGTCACATCTTGCCAAACCGTTTGGCCAAAGTCACGTGTGTGTGACTGATTCAAAACCCTAATTAGGGTTTGCGACAATGCATATCTGTCGTAGTTCGATCCTGACCATCCATCTTCGCCAGCCTAAACGGAGGGTATAAATATAGACTCAAGAGGTCCCAAGGATGTCAACGTGATCACCATGGGCCCACCTTTGCGTGTGACCGACCGACCTATGCAGATTAGGGCCCGACGTCTCGAAACGCACGCCCAAAGATGGCATGCCACATGGCTTTGAAACCTTTGCGAAAATGTATTTCTATCGAAAATCGATCACGACCACTCATCTTTGCCGGTCAAATTGAGTGGCCTAGATTGAATCTTTGTGGGACCGAGAGGTATAGGCATGCATGCCGGCGGACCGTCTCCAGCATTCCTGGTCGGTCCCACCAAAATTAGCGCCCATGCTTAGATTCGGTCAAGCCAAAGAGGGGATGTTGCGCACCTCTAAATCCATCAATGGCAACAAATATGTGCCGTAAATCATCTCGTCCGTCCAACTTTTCCAGTTTAGTCGTACGACTTGGATTAAAAATTAGGCGATCAATGAAGCGCCTCAATGATCACCGTCCGCCGCTCTGTCACAAAGAGTGATCGACCAAATGGTGGCCCGCCCATGCGGCTTCCAGACGATCACTCGAAGATGGTTGGACGTGCTGCCATTTTAAGATGCTTAATCCGCGACTTTAAAACAGCGATGCTTTATGCATATCGATTGTTTTGAGATGCTTGCTTTAAAGCGATGCATTACATGCATCGAGCATACACGATAGTTCATTAATATCAATTCCATAAATAACTCAGTTATTTAACTTAATAACACCGTATGCTATTTCCTGCGGCGGGTCCCACGACCTGACCCACTCATTCGAGACATCAAACATGTCACAAACTGGGGTATACTTACTGGGGTATTGGTCTGGCGGTTTACAGCGTGCGCCGTGCAACACGCCCATTACAAGAACATGTTTAGGAGGCATGGACGGTTAACGATGATGAGGGAAGTGGGCAAAGGCGTGATCGTGTGACAATCACCTACACGACCCCACTACTCCATCACTCAACTTCCTCCACTTCCTAGGAGATGAGGATTGCGCTCAAATGGCTTGTATAAATAGTTCTTTCGACCTACCTTCAAACAACACAGAAAAACCAAGTGTTGTCACAGTATCCAGAAAACACCCAGAACTGATAGCTTTCATTGTGCAAGCCAGTTCATCATTCTGATACAAGTCATAAACATCCAACACCTTCACAATCTCAATACCTTCTTCGCTTCCCTCTCTAAGATCAACCATGTAGGATCAGAATCTCGCAACGATAATATTTTAGCGAAATTATCAACAACACAATACGACAGCGTCGCAGAACAATTTCAGGAAGAATATAACAAATGACGTCAGCTAAGATCACGAGAAAGATGTGATAGTCCTGCGAAAATTAGAGAGCTTGCAAAATTAATATTTGTAAGGTTGCGAGAATGTCGCAGATCATACCCGAAAATAAAGGACAGATTAGCTGTCATCCACTATGTATTTCCCTATAAATAGTCGTTCAAGTTGTAAAGAAAGGAGAAAGATCTATTTTGAGTAAAAAACAAGTATATAGGAGAGAGAAAGTCTAGAGCAGAGGTCATTCTTGATTTCTTTATCTTTTCTTGTAAGAACATTCAAAGATTGGTCAATAAAATTAAGAGTGTAAACCTAAAAATGAGTTGATTAATAATGAAATTGTATGAGGGGTGTAGTGTAGGATTTCCTGCAACTACATAATGGCGCTAAAAACAAGGACCTTGAAGATTGAAAGTTGAAGATTGTTGTTGAGAATATTCAAATCAAGAAAGTGATTAAATAAATCAGTGAACCAGTTAAAAGAAAGATGAATAAAATTAATGGAGATGACAAAAGATTGGAGTGTAATATGATAACAAAAACGATGGTTAATGTATTCCATGAAAACATCAAAGGAAGAATACATAAACGAAATTGTGAAGGAAGGAAGGTTATTGTGGTAGAAAAGACATCACCCTTGAAAGATTGGGAAAAGCAAAAAATTACATTCATGGCGGCAGAAATACCAAAACAAAATTTGAACCACACATCTCCATTGGTTATCACAGTGCCTATTACGCGAAAAGAGAAGGAGACAACGACAAAATCCACAGGAGAATGGATATTGAACATAACTTTAATCGATATAGGAAATTCAGTGGATATAATATTTTATCACGCATTCCGGGGAATGGGATTAAAATCGATATAGGAAAATCGATATGGTTTTTGTTTAGTTTGTAGTTTTAAAAAAATAAAGCTCAATGGACTAAAATGATGGTAAATTGTAGGAATGAAGTAATCTATGATTAAATGGACTAAACCCGAAAGGAAGAACATGAATAATCTTTTCATTAGTCCAATTATTTGGATATGAGAGTGTGTAAATATGTCTGGGAGTGTGGAAAACATACCAAAGAGTGTGGAAACATGTCTGGGAGTGTGAAAACATGTCAAGGCATGTGGTAAACATACCAAGGCGTGTGTATAAAGTGTGGCGCCCATTTATTGACAAATATGAGTAATTATGATGACATCATTTAGAAGATTAATATAAAATATCTTCTACCTGTGGAAAGAAAGAAGAGACAATCTCATAAAAGAAGGAAGAAAATGAAGACATCAATTGGAAATCCACACATATTCCATTTATTTCATAAATTTTATATTATACTGATTAAATGAGATATTTTGGAAATATGGTACACTTGTGCATATAAAAAGTGGTGGAAACAGATGGAAGAAGGAGAGTTCAATTATGACGGCCATGAGACGAGAGCCGATTAGTTTTAGGATTTCTTTCTTTAGTTTTTATTTTTTTTTATCCTTTTCAGTAACTTTAATGGATAACTAATCCTCTGCACCTGGTTGAGGAAGAAGCCGAGTTATTATGTAAGATATTCAAGTAATTTTTTAACAAAATATTCTTTTGAGCAATAATTGTTTATTAATTTCTCTTCTAAATAAGCTTCGTTCTTTATTTGTTTTGAATAGCCTTCGGCTATTGATATTTTAAGTTTGAAACTCGTGCTACGCGCCGGGACCGCTGGAGTTTTCTTATATTGTTGGTTTATATCCACTGAGGCGGGGCTTCTCCCCAGCATCGTTTCCAATAAGAGTTTCAAAATAAGCTAATGTAAAATTACTGTCCAACGAATTGACATTAACAATTAAAACTATGTAATTGTAAATTTTTGATAATCAAATGTGTAATTATTATTCTATTCTAAAATCTCACATGATTTGAAAACTAATTTCAGGAAATCGAATAAAGCAGTAACCAATTCTTCAAATAAACTAAAAAAATCAATCAAAATAATCTCAAAAGTAAATAGTTTAACTATAAATATGAAAGCATAATTAGATTTTTTTGTATTTAACCCGTGCTACTGTTGATGGTGGATTTAGTTCAGGGCTAAAATTGTAAAACCAAATTAATGCGCTGACATCCTGCAAAGAGTAAGCCGTTGATAAGTGATGAGTGCAGAAAACCTCTTCACTTTGTTTAGTATTCGAAGCAATTTCAATAAATACACAAAATTCACCCAGAATGGTGCGTGCAACAACAATCCCAAATATTCTGTGAATTTTATTAGCATTATTAATTAATGCATAATTTGCATAGTATTTCCCGCGTTATGTTTCTTAGCCGAAATCTCTTTATTGACATAACATGACGACTGAGTGTTCACTCTCAGCAGAGTAGCATGAATCTTCGTGCCATATGAGACATGCAATGGAATACCCACACAGGCTGCATCATTCTCTGACAAAGGGAATTTCGAATCGACGCGCTTTTGATTAAAGACAGGCTCGATCGAACGTATTTAATTCCCTTAAGGAAAAGCTAGACTGTCCATATCAGTCAGAAACGATCGTGGCCACGCAAGTTGGCCGCACAATTTAACAAGCCTAGCCAAACCCTAAGAAAAAATAGGTAATTGTTGTGATGACCACCGACGGGCCCACTTATGCCCTAGCCGGTCGAACAATCACCATACTCCCTCCAGCGCCATCAAACGCAACCCAAAGTTGAGTGACGCGCTGTTTGGGAGAAGATCGACGAGCATAGACTGTTCAGGGAAGTCTTAAAACCATCACAACCTTCCAACTTCACCAGCCTGGTTGGACGGATTAGATCTCCCATGAATGATCAGGAAAGCGCTAACGCCACGTTGGGGGCCCAGTTCTCCTTCACCCCATCGGTTTTCTCACGGTGATGGCATGGAGCAATGAACGATTGCTCAAACCATGGAAGGTGTGATGCTTCTAAGGGTCGCAGAATTCCACTAGTGTCTTAAAGATCGATCAACCATCCAACTTAGCCAACATATTTGGATGGCTTAGATCGCATTTAGGACCATCAAAGAGGTGCACGCAAGTTCACGTCGACCCAACATGGGCCCCACGTGATCGATCTCCCCAAAGGAGGTCACGACTTGCCAAAACCGTTTGGCCAATGTTACGTGTGCGTGACTGATTCAAACCCTAATTAGGGTTTGCGACAATGCATATCTGTCGAAGTTCGATCGTGACCATCCATCTTCGCCAGCCTAAACAGAGGGTGTATATAGACTGAAGATGTCCAAGGATGTCACGTGATCACTGTGGGCCCACCTTTGCGTGTGACCGACCGGCTATGCAGGTTAGGGTCCGGCGCCTCAAAACGACGCCAAAGATGGCATGCCACACGACTTTTAAACCCTTTGCGGCAATGTATTTCTATCGTAAATCGATCAAGACCACTCATCTTTTCCGATCAATGAGTGTCCTAGATCGAATCTTTGTGGGACCGTGAGGTATAGGCATGCACGCCGGCGGACTGTTCTCCAGCATGCCTGGTCGGTCCCACCAAAATTAGCACCCATGCTTAGATTCGGTCAAGCCAAAGAGGGGATGTGAGCACTTCTAAATCCATCAACGACAACAAATATGTGTCGTAAATCATCTCGTCCGTCCAACTTTGCCACTTGGTCGGACGGCTTGGATTAAAAATTAGGCGATCAATGAAGCGCCAATGATCACCGTCCGCCACTCTGTCACAGGGAGTGATCGACCAAATGGGGCCCGCCCATGCGGCTTCCAGACGATCATCGAAAGATGGTTGGACGTGCTGCCATTTTAAGACGCATAATCCGCGACTTATTCAATCAAGCTCTAAAACACAGCGACGCTTTATGCATATCAATTGTTTGAGCTGCTTGCTTAAAGCGATGTATTACATGCATCGAGCATACACGATATTTCATGAATATCAATTCCATAAATAACTCAGTTATTTAACTTAATAGCACTGTATGCTATTTCCTGCGGCGGGTCTCACGACCTGACCCACTCATTCGAGACATCAAACATGTCACAAACTGGGGGATACTTACTGAGGTATTGGTCTGGCGGTTTACAGTGTGGGGTGCAACGCGCCTATTACAAGAACGGTTAGGAGTCATGGACGGTTAACGATGATGAGGGAAGTGGGCAAAGGCGTGATCGTGTGACAATCACCTACATGACCCCACTACTCCATCACTCAATTCCTCCACTTCCTACGAGATGAGGACTGCGCTCAAATGAGTTGTTTAAATAGGTTCTTCGACCTATCTTCAAACAACACAGAAAAACAAGTGTTGTCACAGTATCCAGAAAACATCCAGAAATGATAGCTTTCATTGTGCAAGCCAGTTCATCTTATGATATAAGTCATAAACAACCAACACCTTCACAATCTCAATACCTTCTTCGCTTCCCTCCCTAAGATCAACCCCATCTCCTTCACTTTGTGACCGAAGCAAGTCTGGAACGACCATTTCTTGGTTTAGGTCAGAATTGTATAGATTGATCTCGAATCAAAAGCACTCCCGTTGCAGTGCATTTGTTGGGTTTAGATTCGTTTCTCATTCACACACACCCAAATTTACCAAAACCAGTAGAAACAGTTTTCACCCATAAACAATTGGAGACCACAGTGGGATTAATCTCTCGGTTGTGAAGTCAATTTCTTCAATACCCAATCCCATTTGGATGATTTTCAAAATGGTTGGTCTTAGGACTTCCCCAACAACTTCAGATCTCGGTCGAAGTTCCTCCAATGAAGATGCCACTTTTCCTAACGTATATCTGGTGGTATAACCATAAGAATCCCAACATTGATCGAGTTAGCACGGGTGCAGGAGATTCACACGAAGAACTTGGACCTGATCAAAGAAACAATAAACGACATACTCGATCTCCTCATCAAGATGACATCAGATATGAGCGGTTCTCCTGTCACCAAGATTTCTACACTGGGGACTGATCCTCGCAACGATCCTCCTCAAGTCAATAGTTTCACTATGAACCAGAGGCCGATGGACCAGGAAACAACTTCTCTAGTGGAAAGTTTATGCGAACTTTTACACCTCTCGAAGAATCAGCGAGAGGAGACGTTTGCTGCGATCAACAACCAGACCTAGACGTGCATTTAATTCCTTTGCGTCCAAAGCCTCGAAAAACACCAGAGATGTCTGTGAATAATGTTACATTTACAGAAGAAAACATGATGGCGGAAGAAGGTCACAACCGGGCCCTACCGTTACTGTACGCATCAAGGATTCAGATTTCAAAAGGGATCTCATCACACGGGAGCATCTTCGATGTGATTACTCTCAAGACACTCAGGACGACCAAGGTTCGCCCAAGCAAGATGTGCAACAGCCTACCACGATGACAGACTTTGAAGGAAACCAAACCAACACGTACGGGTATGTCAATCTGAATTTATCTATAGGCCCGTCCAATCAAAGGTGAAATTCGAAGTCATAGAAAGGAGTCGGACTACCATATGATACTGGGGAGACCATGGCTTCATGACAATAGGATCGTCCCCTCGACGTATCACCAATGCCTGAAGACTATGCTGAATAAAGAAGTCGTTCGTATTCCTTGCATCATTGTCTCCTTACGCACCAATATGTTGAGCGGAATTGTTTGAACCAAGAAAGCTCTGCCGGAAGAATCAGACAAAGTTCATGCACCCCACTCCCCACGTGGGCGTCAGTCCAGGAAGAGGACCTACTTGCATCATTGAAGGCTAAGTCCCACGATGCATCTTTGCTGACAAGACGTACCAATTTTTCTTCATCATGTGAAGCCACGACCCACGCTCACACTAAGAGGGAGCGAACTTTTTGGCGATCCGTGATCAGAAAGGGAAAACCGTGTACCGACGCCGCTTTAGCAATTAGCAGGGGAGACTGTTACCCAGTCTCTCCGCCCAACGGAATGCTAAAATAACGACGAGCCACAAGAAGAAGTGCTAGATGCTCCACGACAGCTGCAAGATGACACCAACTCCACAACTGATGAGATCGAAATCGTTAACATCGGGAATGAGCAATCTCCTAGGCATATCTCCATCAGCTCAACCTTGTGTAGGATGACGCACGAAGCTCGTGGAACTTCTCAAAGAGTACCAGGACATATTCGCTTGGACGTATGAAGAAGTTCCCGGTTTAGATGAAAAATTGGTCACCCATCATCTACATGTCATACCTGGATCCAAGCCGGTTAAACAGTCTCCGAGGTAGTTCAGACACGAGGTAGAAGAGCAAATCAAAGACTGAGATTCAGAAGTTGGTAGTTGCTGGCTTCATCAAACCCATTCATCATCCAACCTGGTTGGATCAATGTGGTTCCGGTAAAAAAGAAAAATGGACAGATCAGGTGCTGCGTGGATTTCAGAGACTTGAACAGATACTGCCCCAAAGATGATTTTCCTCTACCTAACATCGACATGTTTGGATGCCACCAGAGGACACGTGGTTCTCCTTCATGGATGGATATAGCGGCTACAATCAGATAAGATGTATGAACATGACGCGAGTAAGACAGCTTTTCGAACTCCTCTCAGAAATTTTTATTATACTGTAATGCCATTTGGTTAATGCCGGTGAAACGTATCGCGCGCTATGATGCAATCTTCCGACATAGTTGAAGAATACATGGATGATATAATAGTCAAATCAAAAGCTCGAGTGGCCCACACAGGTCTTACGACAAGGTTCGAAAGGTGACTGCAGGGAATTAAAGTGGACCATCCAAGACCCAAGCTATCATCACGATGCTTCCTCCGCGAACTGTGAAGGAACTCCAAAGCTTCATGGGCAAGTGAACTACAGTTTTATACCTGGTTTAGCCCGTCTTGTTGCTTCATTCACCCCCTTGCTGAAGAAAGGAAGCAGTTTCGTCTGGACCGCACTATAACAGGAAGTGTTTTGGAAGATTCGACGAATATTATCATCTCCAAATCATCATAAAGGGTTCGCCTATTATGTCAGCCCGAACGAGAGCGATCCAGGGACATCTTCAGATCTACTGGAGCCGACACCTCAAGGAAGCAGCCTCAAGAATATAGCGATGTCCGCATCATCATGTCGAGAAAGAATCCGCAGCTTGGGCGAATCACTCTGTCAGAATTAAGAGGAATGCTTCAGCAAAACAACAACATCCAAATGATTATGTCAAAGGTCCTGATTTCAGGCACTGGAGGGTCACGATCCAAATGTGACTGAACAACAAGTTGTGTAATTGTGCACCAATAGGATGGTACCTGTCTATCGTGATTTGTCGAAGAACCTGCGCTTTCAGACATCATCTCTAACCGTGAAGCGCTAAACGCTCTGTGCGACAACACCTGTCCTGCTAGAAAGAACAAGCCTGCCAGTAATGAAGAGCCTCATGATGTTCGTGGAAGCATACATCTCACCAACAGGCAATACAACCTTCAGCCTTCTGTAAGCAGTTTCGCTAAAGCAGCAAAAGGAAAACCACCGAGATACAACATCCTGCGCGTCCAAAATCGCCAACCCCAACTCCAGTACCCACATGCACCACTGCACCACTGCCACAAATGATGAACAACGTCCAAGATATTCCATATATGTATCGACGGCAGAAACATCAATATACGCTTTCAGAATTTCGTCTCTTGTAGAAGAAGTAATTGCATACCCAAAGAAGATTGCACCTGAGACTTAAGAGGTACATACAAATTATTCATGAAAAAAGCTTCATCATATTTGAAGAACCTATTAGTTAAGTCATTCACATGAAGGAACTTCCCTACTCCTCAAAGACACGATCCAAAGATGAAATGGCAAAGGAGTGTGACTGGGGACTGCTTAGCACTGCCCATCTCAAGATGGTGAATTTAGAGAGATGCAAGCACGCTATCATTATGATTCCAAGATGTCCAAATACGAGGATATACTCAAGATAGCAGACGTATTATCAAAGACCAGTGATGTACCTGGACATCTATGAAACATAATGCATACGTAAAGACGACGTCATGAACCCAGCGTGACAAATCTATCAAGTCGAAGGATCAATAGATACTCGTGGGAATGAGACGTCTCCCTATTTTTTTCATTCCATGAGGCAACAACATAGGAGCTATCGGTTTCATCATTAGCTTTCCCTCTAATAACGAGACAAGCTCTACCACTATATAAAGATTGCCAATCCCGAGCCTTCACACCATAGCAACAACCACTACGGACATAGGTAATCCGAACTTGGCTATTTTATTTTCCCATGGAGAGTAATATAGTCACGGAGGCAAGATGGCGGTATCTTTATTATGGTAAAACCCCACCGATACAGATAGAACCATATAAAATCACGCTTGGGGACTGAGGCTCGGCATGAAATTCTGCAGACCGTCAGTCAAGGACTTCTTTAAACACAAGAGAGGTGGTCAATCAAGAAGCATGTAATTCGCAAGTGGAATCACAAGACAGAAGCAAACTGAAGAAGAAGCCGCTTTAACTCTCTCCAAAGAGGCGTTTCAACACTCTCTCCATAAGAAGGCCCTTCAACACTCTCTCCAGAAGAAGGCGCTTCAACTCTCTCAAGAAGAAGGCGTTTCAGCACTCTCTCCAGAAGAAGGCGCTCAACTCTCTCCAGAAGAACGTTTCAGCTCTCTTGCCATAAGAAGCTGCTTCAACGCTCTCTCCGGGACCCAATTCGACGTTCTCTCCAGAAGATGCTTCAACGCTCTCTCCAGAAGCCGCCTCGACATTCGATCCAGAAGATGCTTCAACGCTCTCTCCAGGAGCCTCGACGTTCTCTCCGGAAGCTACATCAACGTTTTCTTTGGGATATCCTTCAACATCTTTTTCAGAAATGCTTCAACATTTTTAAGGATATTACTCATGATAGGCTCGTCCTCATCAGAGTCGAGGATTACGACCTCGCCATGAATAGTTTGAGAATCCGACCAACCATATGCTTAATCTACCTGGGGACAACCAACATCATGCTAGGGGAACACTCACCTAGACACCTCTTGAACGTGACATGCTCCAAGGACAGAACAATCTATCTCTCCTGGTAACATCTAACTTTTTCACCATCTAATGCCCACCCCACAACAGTGCAACCATGTGTGATAGGTAGGGGACTTAATGTTGATGGTGAATTTTTGTTCAGGGATAAAATTGTAAAACCAAATTTAATGCGCTGACATCCTGCAAAGGGTAAAGCCGTTTGATAAGTGATGAGTGAGAAAAACTCTTCACTTGTTTATTCGAAACAATTCAATAAATAAACAAAATCACCCAGAATGGTGCGTGAAACAGCAATCCCAAATATTCTGTGAATTTTATTAGCATTATTAATTAATGCATAATTTGCCTAGTATTTCCCATGTTATGTTCTCATCCGAACTCTCTTTATTGACATGACATGACGACTGAGTGTCCACTCTCAGCAGAGTAGCGTTAATCTCCGTGCCAATATTGAGACAGCATGTAATACCCACACAGGCTGCATCACTCTCTGACAAACGGTAATTTCGAATCGACGCGCTTTGATTAAAGACAACTCGATCGAACGATTTAATTCCTTTAAGGAAGATCTGGACTGTCCATCTTCAGTCTCGGAAACGATCGTGGCCACGCAAGTTGGTCGCACAATTTAACAAGGCTAGCCAAACCCTGGCAAAATATGCAATTGTGTGATGACCACCGACGGGCCCACTTATGCCCTAGACGGTCGAACAATCACCATACTCCACCCAGCGCCATCAAACGCCAACCCAACAGTGAGTGACCGCACTTTTTGGGAGAAGCTCGACGAGCATAGACTGTTCAGGGCAGTCTTAAAAAACCATCACAACCGTCCAACTTCGCCAGCATGGTTGTGACGGATTAGATCATCCCATGAATGATCAGGGAAGCGCTAACACACACGTTGGCCCACTTCTCCTTCACCCGATCGGTTTTCTCACGGTGAGGCCATGGGGCAATAAAACGATTTCTCAAAACCATGGAAGGTGTGTGATGCTTCTAAGGGTCGCGAATTCTACTAGTGTCTTAAATCGATCACAACCATCCAACTTAGCCAACCTATTTGGATGGCTTAGATCGCATTTAGGACCATCAGAAAGGTGCACGCAAGATCATCGTCGACCCAACATGGGACCCACGTGATCGATCTCCCTAAAGGAGGTCAATCTTGCCAAACCGTTTGGCCAAAGTCACGTGTGTGTGACTGATTCAAAACCCTAATTAGGGTTGGACAATGCATATCTGTCGTAGTTCGATCCTGACCATCCATCTTCGCCAGCCTAAACGGAGGGTATAAATATAGACTCAAGAGGTCCCAAGGATGTCAACGTGATCACCATGGGCCCACCTTTGCGTGTGACCGACCGACCTATGCAGATTAGGGCCCGACGTCTCGAAACGCACGCCCAAAGATGGCATGCCACATGGCTTGAAACCTTTGCGAAAATGTATTTCTATCGAAAATCGATCACGACCACTCATCTTTGCCGGTCAAATTGAGTGGCCTAGATTGAATCTTTGTGGGACCGAGAGGTAGGCATGCATGCGGCGGACCGTCTCCAGCATTCCTGGTCGGTCCCACCAAAATTAGCGCCCATGCTTAGATTCGGTCAAGCCAAGAGGGGATGTTGCGCACCTCTAATCCATCAATGGCAACAAATATGTGCCGTAAATCATCTCGTCCGTCCAACTTTTCCAGTTTAGTCGTACGACTTGGATTAAAAATTAGGCGATCAATGAAGCGCCTCAATGATCACCGTCCGCCGCTCTGTCACAAAGAGTGATCGACCAAATGGTGGCCCCGCCCATGCGGCTTCCAGACGATCACTCGAAGATGGTTGGACGTGCTGCCATTTTAAGATGCTTAATCCGCGACTTAAAACAGCGATGCTTTATGCATATCGATTGTTTGAGATGCTTGCTTTAAAGCGATGCATTACATGCATCGAGCATACACGATAGTTCATTAATATCAATTCCATAAAATAACTCAGTTATTTAACTTAATAACACCGTATGCTATTTCCTGCGGCGGGTCCCACAGACCTGACCCACTCATTCGAGACATCAAACATGTCACAAACTGGGTATACTTACTGGGGTATTGGTCTGGCGGTTTACAGCGTGCGCCGTGCAACACGCCCATTACAAGAACATGTTTAGGAGGCATGGACGGTTAACGATGATGAGGGGAAGTGGGCAAAGGCGTGATCGTGTGACAATCACTACACGACCCCACAACTCCATCACTCAATTCCTCCACTTCCTAGGAGATGAGGATTGCGCTCAAATGGCTTGTATAAATAGTTCTTTCGACCTACCTTCAAACAACACAGAAAAACCAGTGTTGTCACAGTATCCAGAAAACACCCAGAACTGATAGCTTTCATTGTGCAAGCCAGTTCATCATTCTGATACAAGTCATAAACATCCAACACCTTCACAATCTCAATACCTTCTTCGCTTCCCTCTCTAAGATCAACCATGTAGGATCAGAATCTCGCAACGATAATATTTAGCGAAATTATCAACAACACAATACGACAGCGTCGCAGAACAATTTCAGGAAGAATATAACAAATGACGTCAGCTAAGATCACGAGAAAGATGTGATAGTCCTGCGAAAATTAGAGAGCTTGCAAAATTAATATTTGTAAGGTTGCGAGAATGTCGCAGATCATACCCGAAATAAAGGACATTAGCTGTCATCCACTATGTATTTCCCTAAAATAGTCGTTCAAGTTGTAAAGAAAGGGAAAGATCTATTTTGAGTAAAAAACAAGTATATAGGAGAGAGAAAGTCTAGAGCAGAGGTCATTCTTGATTTCTTATCTTTTTGTAAGAACATTCAAAGATTGGTCAATAAAATTAAGAGTGTAAACCTAAAAATGAGTTGATTAATAATGAACTTGTATGAGGGGTGTAGTGTAGGATTTCCTGCAACTACATAATGGCGCTAAAAACAAGGACCTGAAGATTGAAAGTTGAAGATTGTTGTTGAGAATATTCAAATCAAGAAAGTGATTAAATAAATCAGTGAACCAGTAAAAGAAAGATGAATAAAATAATGGAGATGACAAAGATTGGAGTGTAATATGATAACAAAAACGATGGTTAATGTATTCCATGAAAACATCAAAGGAAGAATAATAAACGAAATTGTGAAGGAAGGAAGGTTATTGTGGTAGAAAAGACATCACCCTTGAAAGATTGGAGAAAAGCAAAAAATTACATTCATGGCGGCAGAAGACCAAAACAAAAATTTGAACCACACATCTCCATTGGTATCACAGTGCCTATTACGCGAAAAGAGAAGGAGACAACGACAAAATCCACAGGAGAATGGATATTGAACATAACTTTAATCGATATAGGAAATTCAGTGGCTAATATTTTATCACGCATTCCGGGGAATGGGATTAAAATCGATATAGGAAAATCGATATGGTTTTTGTTTAGTTGTAGTTTTAAAAAAATAAAGCTCAATGGACTAAAATGATGGTAAATTGTAGGAATGAAGTAATCTATGATTAAATGGACTAAACCCGAAAGGGAAGAACATGAATAATCTTTTCATTAGTCCAATTATTGGATATGAGAGTGTGTAAATATGTCTGGGAGTGTGGAAAACATACCAAAGAGTGTGGAAACATGTCTGGGAGTTGAAAACATGTCAAGGCTGTGGTAAACATACCAAGGCGTGTGTATAAAGTGTGGCGCCCATTTATTGAAATATGAGTAATTATGATGACATCATTTAGAAGATTAATATAAAATATCTTCTACCTGGGAAAGAAAGAAGAGACAATCTCATAAAAGAAGGAAGAAAATGAAGACATCAATTGGAAATCCACACATATTCCATTTATTCATAAATTTTTATTATACTGATTAAATGAGATATTTTGGAAATATGGTACACTTGTGCATATAAAAAGTGGTGGAAACAGATGGAAGAAGGAGAGTTCAATTATGACGGCCATGAGACGAGGCCGATTAGTTTTAGGATTTCTTTCTTTAGTTTTTATTTTTTTTTATCCTTTTCAGTAACTTTAATGGATAACTAATCCTCTGCACCTGGTTGAGGAAGAAGCCGAGTTATTATGTAAGATATTCAAGTAATTTTTTAACAAAATATTCTTTTGAGCATAAGTTTTTTAATTTCTCTTCTAAATAGCTTCGTTCTTTATTTGTTTTGAATAGCCTTCGGCTATTTGATTTTACTAGTTTGAAACTCGTGCTACGCGCCGGGACCGCTGGAGTTTTCTTATTGTTGGTTTATATCCACTGAGGCGGGGCTTCTCCCAGCATCGTTCCAATAAGAGTTCAAATGCTAATGTAAATTACTGTCCAACGAATTGACAATTAACAATTACTTGTTTGTAAATTTTTGATAATCAAATGTGTAATATTATCTATTCTAAAAATCTCACATGATTTGAAAAACTAATTTCAGGAATCGAATAAAGCAGTCGTAACCAATTCTTCAAATAAACTAAATAAATCAATCAAAATAATCTCAAAGTAAATCGTTAACTTATATGTAATAATATAATTTTTTTAGTATTTTACCCGTGCTACTGTTGATGGTGGATTTTAGTTCAGGGCTAAAATTGTAAAACCAAATTTAATGCGCTGACATCCTGCAAAGAGTAAAGCCGTTGATAAGTGATGAGTGCAGAAAACCTCTTCACTTTGTTTATTCGAAGCAATTCAATAAATACACAAAATTCACCCAGAATGGTGCGTGCAACAACAATCCCAAATATTCTGTGAATTTTATTAGCATTATTAATTAATGCATAATTTGCATAGTATTTCCCGCGTTATGTTCTTAGCCGAAATCTTTTATTGACATAACATGACGACTGAGTGTTCACTCTCAGCAGAGTAGCATGAATCTTCGTGCCAATATTGAGACATGCATGGAATACCCACACAGGCTGCATCATTCTCTGACAAAGGGAATTTCGAATCGACGCGCTTTTGATTAAAGACAGCTCGATCGAACGTATTTAATTCCCTTAAGGAAAAGCTAGACTGTCCATATCAGTCTCAGAAACGATCGTGGCCACGCAAGTTGGCCGCACAATTTAACAAGCCTAGCCAAACCCTAAGAAAAATAGGTAATTGTTGTGATGACCACCGACGGGCCCACTTATGCCCTAGCCGGTCGAACAATCACCATACTCCCTCCAGCGCCATCAAACGCCAACCCAAAGTTGAGTGACCGCGCTGTTTTGGGAGAAGATCGACGAGCATAGACTGTTCAGGGAAGTCTTAAAACCATCACAACCTTCCAACTTCACCAGCCTGGTTGGACGGATTAGATCATCCCATGAATGATCAGGAAAGCGCTAACGCACACGTTGGCGGGCCCAGTTCTCCTTCACCCGATCGGTTTTCTCACGGTGAGGCCATGGAGCAATGAAACGATTGCTCAAACCATGGAAGGTGTGATGCTTCTAAGGGTCGCAGAATTCCACTAGTGTCTTAAATCGATCACAACCATCCAACTTAGCCAACATATTTGGATGGCTTAGATCGCATTTAGGACCATCAAAGAGGTGCACGCAAGTTCACCGTCGACCCAACATGGGCCCCACGTGATCGATCTCCCCAAAGGAGGTCACGACTTGCCAAACCGTTTGGCCAATGTTACGTGTGCGTGACTGATTCAAAACCCTAATTAGGGTTTGCGACAATGCATATCTGTCGAAGTTCGATCGTGACCATCCATCTTCGCCAGCCTAAACAGAGGGTGTATATATAGACTGAAGATGTCCCAAGGATGTCAACGTGATCACCGTGGGCCCACCTTTGCGTGTGACCGACCGGCATATGCAGGTTAGGGTCTGGCGCCTCAAAACGCACGCCCAAAGATGGCATGCCACACGACTTTTAAACCTTTGCGGCAATGTATTTCTATCGTAAATCGATCAAGACCACTCATCTTTTCCGATCAAATTGAGTGTCCTAGATCGAATCTTTGTGGGACCGTGAGGTATAGGCATGCACGCCGGCGGACTGTCTCCACGCATGCCTGGTCGGTCCCACCAAAATTAGCACCCATGCTTAGATTCGGTCAAGCCAAAGAGGGGATGTTGAGCACTTCTAAATCCATCAACGACAACAAATATGTGTCGTAAATCATCTCGTCCGTCCAACTTTGCCAGCTTGGTCGGACGGCTTGGATTAAAAATTAGGCGATCAATGAAGCGCCTCAATGATCACCGTCCGCCACTCTGTCACAGGGAGTGATCGACCAAATGGTGGCCCGCCCATGCGGCTTCCAGACGATCTGTCGAAGATGGTTGGACGTGCTGCCATTTTAAGACGCATAATCCGCGACTTATTCAATCAAGCTCTAAAACAGCGACGCTTTATGCATATCAATTGTTTTGAGCTGCTTGCTTTAAAGCGATGTATTACATGCATCGAGCATACACGATATTTCATGAATATCAATTCCATAAATAACTCAGTTATTTAACTTAATAGCACTGTATGCTATTTCCTGCGGCGGGTCTCACGACCTGACCCACTCATTCGAGACATCAAACATGTCACAAACTGGGGGATACTTACTGGGGTATTGGTCTGGCGGTTTACAGTGTGCGGCGTGCAACGCGCCTATTACAAGAACGTGTTAGGAGTCATGGACGGTTAACGATGATGAGGGAAGTGGGCAAAGGCGTGATCGTGTGACAATCACCTACATGACCCCACTACTCCATCACTCAACTTCCTCCACTTCCTACGAGATGAGGACTGCGCTCAAATGAGTTGTTTAAATAGGTTCTTTCGACCTATCTTCAAACAACACAGAAAAACCAAGTGTTGTCACAGTATCCAGAAAACATCCAGAAATGATAGCTTTCATTGTGCAAGCCAGTTCATCATTATGATATAAGTCATAAACAACCAACACCTTCACAATCTCAATACCTTCTTCGCTTCCCTCCCTAAGATCAACCCCATCTCCTTCACTTTGTGACCGAAGCAAGTCTGGAACGACCATTTCTTGGTTTAGGTCAGAATTGTATAGATTGATCTCGAATCAAAAGCACTCCCGTGCAGTGCATTTGTCTGGGGTTTAGATTCGTTTCTCATTCACACACACCCAAATTTACCAAAACCAGTAGAAACAGTTTTCACCCATAAACAATTGGAGACCACAGTGGGAGATTAATCTCTCGGTTGTGAAGTCAATTTCTTCAATACCCAATCCCATTTGGATGATTTTCAAAATGGTTGGTCTTAGGACTTCCCCAACAACTTCAGATCTCGGTCGAAGTTCCTCCAATGAAGATGCCACTTTTCCTAACAGTATATCTGGTGGTATAACCATAAGAATCCCAACATTGATCGAGTTAGCATGGGTGCAGGAGATTCACACGAAGAACTTGTACCTGATCAAAGAAACAATAAATGACATACTCGATCTCCTCATCAAGATGACATCAGATATGAGCGGTTATCCTGTCACCAAGATTTCTACACTGGGGACTGATCCTCGCAACGATCCTCCTCAAGTCAATAGTTTCACTATGAACCAGAGGCCGATGGACCAGGAAACAACTTATCTAGTGGAAAGTTTATGCGAACTTTTACACCTCTCGAAGAATCAGCGAGAGGAGACGTTTGCTGCGATCAACCATCTAGACCTAGACGTGCATTTAATTCCTTTGCGTCCAGAAGCCTCGAAAACACCAGAGATGTCTGTGAATAATGTTACATTTACAGAAGAAGACATGATGGCGGAAGAAGGTCACAACCGGGCCCTACACGTTACTGTACGCATCAAGGATTCAGATTTCAAAAGGGATCTCATCAACACGGGAGCATCTTCGGATGTGATTACTCTCAAGACACTCAGGACGACCAAGGTTCGCCCAAGCAAGATGTGCAACAGCCTACCACGATGACAGACTTTGAAGGAAACCAAACCAACACGTACGGGTATGTCAATCTGAATTTATCTATAGGGCCCGTCCAATCAAAGGTGAAATTCGAAGTCATAGAAAAGGAGCCGGACTACCATATGATACTGGGGAGACCATGGCTTCATGACAATAGGATCGTCCCCTCGACGTATCACCAATACCTGAAGACTATGCTGAATAAAGAAGTCGTTCGTATTCTTGCATCATTGTCTCCTTACGCACCAATATGTTGAGCGGAATTGTTTGAACCAAGAAAAGCTCTGCCGGAAGAATCAGACAAAGTTCATTGCACCCCACTCCCCACGTGGGCGTCAGTCCAGGAAGAGGACCTACTTGCATCATTGAAGGCTAAGTCCCACGATGCATCTTTGCTGACAAGACGTACCAATTTTTCTTCATCATGTGAAGCCACGACCCACGCTCACACTAAGAGGGAGCGAACTTTTTTGGCGATCCGTGATCAGAAAGGGAAAACCGTGTACCGACGCCGCTGTTAGCAATTAGCAGGGGAGACTGTTACCCAGTCTCTCCGCCCAATGGAATGCTAAAATAACGACGAGCCACAAGAAGAAGTGCTAGATGCTCCACGACAGCTGCAAGATGACACCAACTCCACAACTGATGAGATCGAAATCGTTAACATCGGGAATGAGCAATCTCCTAGGCATATCTCCATCAGCTCAACCTTGTGTATGGATGAACGCACGAAGCTCGTGGAACTTCTCAAAGAGTACCAGGACATATTCGCTTGGACGTATGAAGAAGTTCCCGGTTTAGATGAAAAATTGGTCACCCATCATCTACATGTCATACCTGGATCCAAGCCGGTTAAACAGTCTCCGAGGTAGTTCAGACACGAGGTAGAAGAGCAAATCAAGACTGAGATTCAGAAGTTGGTAGTTGCTGGCTTCATCAAACCCATTCATCATCCAACCTGGTTGGATCATGTGGTTCCGGTAAAAAAGAAAAATGGACAGATCAGGTGCTGCGTGGATTTCAGAGACTTGAACAGATACTGCCCCAAAGATGATTTTCCTCTACCTAACATCGACATGTTATTGGATGCCACCAGAGGACACGGTGTGTTCTCCTTCATGGATGGATATAGCGGCTACAATCAGATAAGGATGTATGAACATGACGCGAGTAAGACAGCTTTTCGAACTCCTCTCAGAAATTTTTATTATACTGTAATGCCATTTGGTTAATGCCGGTGAAACGTATCGACGCGCTATGATGCCAATCTTCCACGACATAGTTGAAGAATACATGGATGATATAATAGTCAAATCAAAAGCTCGAGTGGCCCACACAGGAGTCTTACGACAAGTGTTCGAAAGGTGACTGCTGAGGGAATTAAAGTGGACTCATCCAAGACCCAAGCTATCATCACGATGCTTCCTCCGCGAACTGTGAAGGAACTCCAAAGCTTCATGGGCAATGTGAACTACAGTTTTATACCTGGTTTAGCCCGTCTTGTTGCTTCATTCACCCCCTTGCTGAAGAAAGGAGCAAGTTTCGTCTGGACCGCACTATAACAGGAAGTGTTTTGGAAGATTCGACGAATATTATCATCTCCAAATCATCATAAAGGGTTCGCCTATTATGTCAGCCCGAACGAGAGCGATCCAGGGACATCTTCAGATCTACTGGAGCCGACACCTCAAGGAAGCAGCCTCAAGAATATAGCGATGTCCGCATCATCATGTCGAGAAAGAATCCGCAGCTTGGGCGAATCACTCTGTCAGAATTAAGAGGAATGCTTCAGCAAAACAACAAACATCCAAATGATTATGTCAAGAGGTCCTGATTTCAGGCACTGGAGGGTCACGATCCAAATGTGACTGAACAACAAGTTGTGTAATTGTGCACCAATAGGATGGTACCTGTCTATCGTGATTTGTCGAAGAACCTGCGCTTTCAGACATCATCTGAACTCCGTGAAGCTGCTAAACGCTCTGTTGCGACAACACCTGTCCTGCTAGAAAGAACAAGCCTGCCAGTAATGAAGAGCCTCATGATGTTCGTGGAAGCATACATCTCACCAACAGGCAATACAACCTTCAGCCTTCTGTAAGCAGTTTCGCTAAAGCAGCAAAAGGAAAACCACCGAGATACAACATCCTGCGCGTCCAAAATCGCCAACTCCAACTCCAGTACCACATGCACCACTGCCACAATGATGAAACAACGTCCAAGATATTCCATATATGTATCGACGGCAGAAACATCAATAAGAGACGCTTTCAGAATTTCGTCTCTTGTAAGAAAGTAATTGCATTACCAAAGAAGATTGCACCTGAGACTTAAGAGGTACATACAAATTATTCATGAAAAAAGCTTCATCATATTTGAAGAACCTATTAGTTAAGTCATTCACATGAAGGAACTTCCCTACTCCTCAAAGACACGATCCAAAGATGATAATGGCAAAGGAGTGTGACTGGGGACTGCTTAGCACTGCCCATCTCAAAGATGGTGAATTTAGAGAGATGCAAGCACGCTATCATTATGATTCCAAGATGTCCAAATACGAGGATATACTCAAGATAGCAGACGTATTATCAAAGACCAGTGATGTACCTGGACATCTATGAAACATAATGCATACGTAAAGACGACGTCATGAACCCAGCGTGACAACGTCTATCAAGTCGAAGGATCAATAGATACTCGTGGGAATGAGACTGTCTCCCTATTTTTTTCATTCCATGAGGCAACATCAAGGAAGCTATCGGTTTCATCATTAGCTTTTCCCTCTAATAACGAGACAAGCTCTACCACTATATAAAGATTGCCAATCCCGAGCTTCACCATAGCAACAACCACTACGGACATAGGTAATCCGAACTTAGGCATATTTTATTTTTCCCATGGAGAAGTAATATTGTCACGGAGGCAAGATGGCGGTATCTTTATTATGGTAAACCCACCGACCATACAAGATAGAACCATATAAATCACGCTTGGGGACTGAGGCTCGGCATGAAATTCCTGCACCGTCAGTCAAGGACTTCTTTAACACAAGAGAGGTGGTCAATCAAGAAGCATGTAATTCGCAAGTGGAAGTCAAACTGAAGAAGAAGCCGCTTTAACTCTCTCCAAAAGAAGGCGTTTCAACACTCTCTCCATAAGAAGGCCCTTCAACACTCTCTCCAGAAGAAGGCGCTTCAACTCTCTCAAGAAGAAGGCGTTTCAGCACTCTCTCCAGAAGAAGGCGCTTCAACTCTCTCCAGAAGAAGACGTTTCAGCTCTCTTGCCATAAGAAGCTGCTTCAACGCTCTCTCCGGGACCCAATTCGACGTTCTCTCCAGAAGATGCTTCAACGCTCTCTCCAGAAGCCGCCTCGACATTCGATCCAGAAGATGCTTCAACGCTCTCTCCAGGAGCCTCGACGTTCTCTCCGGAAGCTACATCAACGTTTTCTTTGGGATATCCTTCAACATCTTTTTCAGAAATTGCTTCAACATTTTTAAGGATATTACTCATGATAGGCTCGTCCTCATCAGAGTCGAGGATTACGACCTCGCCATGAATAGTTTGAGAATCCGACCAACCATATGCTTAATCTACCTGGGGACAACCAACATCATGCTAGGGGAACACTCACCTAGACACCTCTTGAACGTGACATGCTCCAAGGACAGAACAATCTATCTCTCCTGGTAACATCTAACTTTTTCACCATCTAATGCCCACCCCACAACAGTGCAACCATTGTGTGATAGGTAGGGGACTTAATGTTGATGGTGAATTTTTGTTCAGGGCTAAAATTGTAAAACCAAATTTAATGCGCTGACATCCTGCAAAGGGTAAAGCCGTTTGATAAGTGATGAGTGCAGAAAACCTCTTCACTTTGTTTATTCGAAACAATTCAATAAATAAACAAAATCACCCAGAATGGTGCGTGAAACAGCAATCCCAAATATTCTGTGAATTTTATTAGCATTATTAATTAATGCATAATTTGCCTAGTATTTCCCATGTTATGTTCTCATCCGAACTCTCTTTATTGACATGACATGACGACTGAGTGTCCACTCTCAGCAGAGTAGCGTTAATCTCCGTGCCAATATTGAGACATGCATGTAATACCCACACAGGCTGCATCACTCTCTGACAAAGGGAATTTCGAATCGACGCGCTTTTGATTAAAGACAACTCGATCGAACGTATTTAATTCCTTTAAGGAAGATCTGGACTGTCCATATCAGTCTCGGAAACGATCGTGGCCACGCAAGTTGGTCGCACAATTTAACAAGGCTAGCCAAACCCTGGCAAAAATATGCAATTGTTGTGATGACCACCGACGGGCCCACTTATGCCCTAGACGGTCGAACAATCACCATACTCCACCCAGCGCCATCAAACGCCAACCCAAAGTTGAGTGACCGCACTTTTTTGGGAGAAGCTCGACGAGCATAGACTGTTCAGGGCAGTCTTAAAACCATCACAACCGTCCAACTTCGCCAGCATGGTTGGACGGATTAGATCATCCCATGAATGATCAGGGAAGCGCTAACACACACGTTGGCGGGCCCACTTCTCCTTCACCCGATCGGTTTTCTCACGGTGAGGCCATGGGGCAATAAAACGATTTCTCAAACCATGGAAGGTGTGATGCTTCTAAGGGTCGCGAAATTCTACTAGTGTCTTAAATCGATCACAACCATCCAACTTAGCCAACCTATTTGGATGGCTTAGATCGCATTTAGGACCATCAGAAAGGTGCACGCAAGATCATCGTCGACCCAACATGGGACCCACGTGATCGATCTCCCTAAAGGAGGTCACATCTTGCCAAACCGTTTGGCCAAAGTCACGTGTGTGTGACTGATTCAAAACCCTAATTAGGGTTTGCGACAATGCATATCTGTCGTAGTTCGATCCTGACCATCCATCTTCGCCAGCCTAAACGGAGGGTATAAATATAGACTCAAGAGGTCCCAAGGATGTCAACGTGATCACCATGGGCCCACCTTTGCGTGTGACCGACCGACCTATGCAGATTAGGGCCCGACGTCTCGAAACGCACGCCCAAAGATGGCATGCCACATGGCTTTGAAACCTTTGCGAAAATGTATTTCTATCGAAAATCGATCACGACCACTCATCTTTGCCGGTCAAATTGAGTGGCCTAGATTGAATCTTTGTGGGACCGAGAGGTATAGGCATGCATGCCGGCGGACCGTCTCCAGCATTCCTGGTCGGTCCCACCAAAATTAGCGCCCATGCTTAGATTCGGTCAAGCCAAAGAGGGGATGTTGCGCACCTCTAAATCCATCAATGGCAACAAATATGTGCCGTAAATCATCTCGTCCGTCCAACTTTTCCAGTTTAGTCGTACGACTTGGATTAAAAATTAGGCGATCAATGAAGCGCCTCAATGATCACCGTCCGCCGCTCTGTCACAAAGAGTGATCGACCAAATGGTGGCCCGCCCATGCGGCTTCCAGACGATCACTCGAAGATGGTTGGACGTGCTGCCATTTTAAGATGCTTAATCCGCGACTTTAAAACAGCGATGCTTTATGCATATCGATTGTTTTGAGATGCTTGCTTTAAAGCGATGCATTACATGCATCGAGCATACACGATAGTTCATTAATATCAATTCCATAAATAACTCAGTTATTTAACTTAATAACACCGTATGCTATTTCCTGCGGCGGGTCCCACGACCTGACCCACTCATTCGAGACATCAAACATGTCACAAACTGGGGTATACTTACTGGGGTATTGGTCTGGCGGTTTACAGCGTGCGCCGTGCAACACGCCCATTACAAGAACATGTTTAGGAGGCATGGACGGTTAACGATGATGAGGGAAGTGGGCAAAGGCGTGATCGTGTGACAATCACCTACACGACCCCACTACTCCATCACTCAACTTCCTCCACTTCCTAGGAGATGAGGATTGCGCTCAAATGGCTTGTATAAATAGTTCTTTCGACCTACCTTCAAACAACACAGAAAAACCAAGTGTTGTCACAGTATCCAGAAAACACCCAGAACTGATAGCTTTCATTGTGCAAGCCAGTTCATCATTCTGATACAAGTCATAAACATCCAACACCTTCACAATCTCAATACCTTCTTCGCTTCCCTCTCTAAGATCAACCATGTAGGATCAGAATCTCGCAACGATAATATTTTAGCGAAATTATCAACAACACAATACGACAGCGTCGCAGAACAATTTCAGGAAGAATATAACAAATGACGTCAGCTAAGATCACGAGAAAGATGTGATAGTCCTGCGAAAATTAGAGAGCTTGCAAAATTAATATTTGTAAGGTTGCGAGAATGTCGCAGATCATACCCGAAAATAAAGGACAGATTAGCTGTCATCCACTATGTATTTCCCTATAAATAGTCGTTCAAGTTGTAAAGAAAGGAGAAAGATCTATTTTGAGTAAAAAACAAGTATATAGGAGAGAGAAAGTCTAGAGCAGAGGTCATTCTTGATTTCTTTATCTTTTCTTGTAAGAACATTCAAAGATTGGTCAATAAAATTAAGAGTGTAAACCTAAAAATGAGTTGATTAATAATGAAATTGTATGAGGGGTGTAGTGTAGGATTTCCTGCAACTACATAATGGCGCTAAAAACAAGGACCTTGAAGATTGAAAGTTGAAGATTGTTGTTGAGAATATTCAAATCAAGAAAGTGATTAAATAAATCAGTGAACCAGTTAAAAGAAAGATGAATAAAATTAATGGAGATGACAAAAGATTGGAGTGTAATATGATAACAAAAACGATGGTTAATGTATTCCATGAAAACATCAAAGGAAGAATACATAAACGAAATTGTGAAGGAAGGAAGGTTATGGTGGTAGAAAAGACATCACCCTTGAAAGATTGGGAAAAGCAAAAAATTACATTCATGGCGGCAGAAATACCAAAACAAAATTTGAACCACACATCTCCATTGGTTATCACAGTGCCTATTACGCGAAAAGAGAAGGAGACAACGACAAAATCCACAGGAGAATGGATATTGAACATAACTTTAATCGATATAGGAAATTCAGTGGATATAATATTTTATCACGCATTCCGGGGAATGGGATTTAAAGATGAAGAAATGTCCAGTTCAACATATTTTGTTCACGGCTTTGGAAAATCCACAACAAAACCTAAAGGAGAGATAGTGGTACGAATTCCACTTGGAGAAATCGAAACACATGTAACGCTGTGCGTGGTGGATATGGAATCGCCATATAATATGTTATTAGGAAGACCATGGATACATGCGATAAAAGCTGTAGTATCAACGTTGCATCAATGCATTAAATTCCCCACACCAAATGGAATAGGTGAAATCAGAGGAGATGTTGACAATGCGAAATTATGTCATCAAATTGAAGTAAAGCATTATGAAGGACAAGCAAAAAAGAAACAATTTCGCAGAAAGTTGGCAAAGGAAGCAAAGAAAGAAGAAGAATTTAGAGTATATATGATAAGGGCAAAAAAAGGCAAAGGAATGCCCAGCGAAATTTCGGAAGAAGGAGAAGAACCTATGAAAACAATAAAAGAACCAACACCGATGGGAGAACCTAAACCCAGTTACACTGCCGCAGAACCAACAAAAGAAATAAACGTTGGGACTACAGAAGAACCTCTAATATTGAGAATTGGAACCAAAATGGATGTGGAGAAATTCCCCACACCAAATGGAATAGGTGAAATCAGAGGAGATGTTGACAATGCGAAATTATGTCATCAAATTGAAGTAAAGTATTATGAAGGACAAGCAAAAAAGAAACAATTTCGCAGAAAGTTGGCAAAGGAAGCAAAGAAAGAAGAAGAATTTAGAGTATATATGATAAGGGCAAAAAAAAAAAAAGGAATACCCAGCGAAATTTTGGAAGAATGAGAAGGACCTATGAAAACAATAAAAGAACCAACACCAATGGGAGAACCTAAACCCAGTTACACTGCCGCAGAACCAACAAAAGAAATAAACGTTGGGACTACAGAAGAACCTCTAATATTGAGAATTGGAACCAAAATGGATGTGGAAGAAGAAGAAAGAACTGTTAACTTGTTGCGAGAATATAAAGATGTTTTCGCAGGAAGCATGGATGAGATACCGAGAATAGATACATCAATTGCATGCCACAAGTTGGAGATTAACAAAAATGTGAGACCATTTAAATAGAGAATAAGAAAAATTGCAACAACTTACCATTCCCAAATAGAAGAAGAACTACTGAAAATGCTTGATGCGGGAATCATAAGAGAAGCTAAAGACCCAGAATGGATAGCGAATATGGTCATTGTCCCAAAGAAAAACAAAGGAATCAGGATTTGCATAGATTTCACTGATTTAAACAAGCTTGCCCCAAAGATAGTTTTCCGTTACCAGATATTCCTCAAATGGTGGAATCCGCAGCGGGAAACGATAGAGTATCGTCTTTAGATGGGTACAAAGGGTATAACCAAATCCCTCTCGCTGAAGAAGATCAAGAACATACTGCTTTCTTTGACCCTAGAGGTTTATATTATTACACGAAAATGCCATTTGGTTTGCGAAATGCGGGAGCGACATACCAAAGAATGGTAGAGAAGGTGTTCGCAAAATGGATACATAAAAAATTAGGAGTATACGTGGATGACATGTTAGTAAAGAGTAAAGAAGCTAAATACCATGCACAAGACCTGAGGGAGATTTTTGAACAAATGCGGCAGTATAACATTAAATTGAATCCTGAGAAGTGTACTATTGGAGTTGCATCGGGAAAATTTTTAGGCTACATTGTATCAAAGGAAGGAATACAGGTTGATCCAGAAAAAGTGCAAGTAGTTCGTGACATGCCAACACCAGCAACAATAAAATATGTACAAAATTTGAATGGGGTTCTAGCTTCGCTGGGGAGATTCATTTCGCGATCATCAGACAAATGCAAATATTTTTTCGATATACTCAAGAAGGGTGCGAAATTTAAATGGACTGATGAATGTGAAAAAGCTTTTCAAGGGATCAAAGAACATCTTATGAATACAACTATTTTACAAAAAGCAGAATCAGGAGAAGAATTATTGATCTATCTTGCGACGACGTCGCATGCATTAAGTGTTGTGTTATTGCGAGTAGACACATGAGTGGATAAACCCATTTATGACATTAGCAAAACTTTTAATACTGCCGAGAAGAATTACTCAAATATTAAGAAGTTAATCTTAGCATTAGTTTATGCATCATTTAAGCTCCGCATATACTTTCAAGCGCACAAGATAATGGTATTAACAAAAGTACCAATTGAATCAGTGATGAAGAATTCTAAAAGATCAGGAAGAGTGGAGAGATGTAATGCACAAGTAGGCCACTTTGATATTAAATATGAAATTTTGTCTTCACCAAAATCATAAGTTGTTGCAGATTTCTTGGCAGAATTTCCTTTAGAAGAAGATGAAGCAGTAGAAGAAATGATGGATCTAGAAGAAGAACACGGAGATCCAAAAGATTTATGAACAGAACCAAATAGATGGGAGATATTGGTAGATGGATCATCAAATGAAGAAGGAAATGGAGTTGGAATTGTTTTAATTTCGCCAGAAGGAATAAAGATGGCTTTTTCATTCAGATTGGAATTTGCATCCACTAATAATGAAACAGAATATGAAGTTGTGATACATGCCTTAAAATTCGCAATAGATATGAAATTAGAAAATGCCAGGATCACTAGTGATTCGCCAAATAAAGGGAGAGTATACTACAAATGAACCATCCTTGAAGAAATACAAGAAGTTTGTTGAAGAATTGTCAGCGAAAATCCCAAAAGTAAAATGGAGGCACATTTCAAGAAAGGATAACAGACTCGCAGACGCTTTTGCTTTCATCTCAAGCATGATGACAAATCCAACTGCGAGATGCATAAAAATACAAACACTTCTGTCACCGTCAATCAATAAAGAAGAAGAAGACGTGGATGTGATGATAATAGAGAATGAAGAAGAAGAAAAAATGAACAATATCGCAGACTGTAGAATGAAACTTCATGCATATTTGGCGAAAGGAGAAACACCAAGAAATAGATTGGAAACACACAAGTTAAAAAGCCGTGCAACGAATTATGAATTAAGAGATGGGTTGCTATACCGAAAATCCTTTAACGGACCATCACTCAGATGTTTGACACGAGAGGAAGGAGAAAAAGTGCTAAAAATGTTACATAGTGGGGATGCTGGCAATCATAGCGGAGGAAGATCTTTGGCACATAGAGCAAAAATGCGAGGTTATTACTGGCCATACATGCACGAAGATGCAAAACGAATATCAAGACGTTGCGAAGATTGTCAGCGGCATGGAAAGAAAATACATGCACCTGGAGCACCACTATCATCTTCAACCAGTGTGTGGCCTTTTGGAAAGTGGGGCTTAGATATTGTGGGACCATTTTTACCAGGTTCTGGACAAAGAAGATATTTAATAGTCGCAACAGATTATTTCACAAAATTGACAGAAGTGAAGGCAGTACAACATATTCGCGACAAAGATATGTTTACATTCATATTTGAAAATATCATTTGCAGATTCGGAATTCCTGCACAGTTGGTATCTGATAATAGGAAACAATTTGAAGGACAAAATATAGAAATGCTACTTAATGCATTCAAGATAAAATATGGAAAGTCTACTCCTTTGTATCCACAAGCTAATGGGCAGGTAGAAGCAACAAACAAAACAATTGCAGATATATTAAAGAAGAAATTGGAAGGACATCACAGAGCATGGTGCGAACAAGTACATAATGCAGTATGGGCTTATAATACAACCAGAAGAGAAGCTACTGGAATGTCACCTTTTTGTTTAATATACGAAGTTGAAGCGGTGTTACCAACAGAAGTTGTTATTCCGACAACAAAAAGAGAAGCTTGGGAGAAAAATCTTAGTGCGGGCTTGATTTTAAATAAACTTGATGAATTAGAATAAAAAAGAGAAAAAGCTTTACAACATATGGAGAATTATCAGCGAAGATTATCCCGAGAATATAATAAACGTGTCAAAATACGCGAATTTCAACCAGGAGATTTAGTTATGCGAGAGACACCAATATATCAGCGAGAAAATGGTGGAAACTTAGCGAAAAAATGGGATGGACCTTACATAATTAAAGAGATAGTTGGAACAGGAGCTTATAGATTAATGGATCCAGAAGGTAGAGATGTTGGTCATAGACTAGACAGACCATGGAACAGGTTGTACTTAAAAAGATATCATCCGTAAGAAGCTTTGAGAAGTTATGGATTCTGAAAGAATAATTGCAAGACTACTTATATCAAAACAAGATCATGATGTGCGAAATTTTCGCAGAGATAATCACAAAATAATGACATAAAAGAAAGGGGCGAACCTTTATGGCGTACACCCTAGTTCGCGAATAAAATTTCGCAAGAGGCAAATGTAAGACCTAAAGTACGTCATATTAGGGGGTACTTGTTGCATGGCTCAGGGAAAGGCTACACCTCCACCGGAACCTGGGTCATGGAGATTTGGGGTCAATAAAGCCCATCCGGGAGAGGCACCTTGGATTCTCAGCTTAAGCATATGACTTGGGTTGGGCGACTAAGGTAATAAGGACTCTCCCAAGGAGTGCAGATCTGATCAAGGCGCCGAGGTACACGGTTGAGTCAAGAGTGCCAGGGACGTTTGAAGTGTACCTTGTCATTCTTGACAAGTCTTGGCTTATACTGCACTCGACCCGAAGAAAACCCCACTTAGGGTGCAGTCTCGTAACCATAAACCCTATAGGTAAAAGGGATAAGAGGCTGCGAAAACAATTGGTTGTTGTTAAGACTGGATGGGAGGAGCTAACCTTGTATGGTAGAAGTACGCCTCCTTGAAGGGGCAACCGGGGGGAAGATAAGGGCGGCACCCTCCATTAGGGAGATGATAAGTGTCTTAAGACGCAAATGTCATGAGGCTTTCTATTCGCAAGAATATAAAGAGGCAATAATACAAAAGAAAAAGATAAGACGAGATCAATGGGTTTTCGCATGAAAGTGCGAAGACGTCCTGCGATTTCGTCGCAAGACGGCAATATCATGGGGCTTTATTTTCGCAAGAATATTTAGGCGTGTCATATTGTCGCAACATTCCTGAAGAGGCCATTATACAAAAGAAAAAGTTAAGGCAAGATCAGTGGGTTTGTGCATGAAAGTGCAAGGACGTCTTGCGATTTTGTCGCAATGACAAGAGGTGGCATAATAAGACCTTTAATTAGGAAGGAAAAATAAGAACACATGATAAAACAAAATATTTATAAGTATTCCTAACAGATTATTTTTTGCAAGAAAGATAATGAGAGGCAAGTATGGGAATCAATACACAGGAATCAATACACAAGAAGCATTATCTTTCTCATCAACAAAATATTAAAAGGAAAAGTTGATTCCAAAGTTGATTGAAAAATGTAACTTGCAAAAGTGATAAAAATAAGACAGTTCAAGAACACAAAGCTAGATAAGAAGCTCAAGCTTCAGTATTAATTCTAGTAGCAGGAGATAACAAAAATTCTTCGCCAATATTCTCATTATCGCAAGCTTCTCCTTCATTTCGGTTCTGATCTTCGCCTTGACTAGCTTCTTGATTATCGCCAGCAATTACTTCTTCAGGAGAAATTTCTTTCTCATTTTGATTAACACCAGCAGATGCTTCTTTAGAAGGAATTTCTTCTTCATCTTCCAAGAAATTATCCTCTGCACCGCTTTCGTAATCTTAATCACTATCAGCAGGACGAGGAACTTCATCATCATCTACTTCTAAAGGTTCAATTGATGTAGGAGGAAGAGATTTGGAAAATAAAATGTCATTTACAAGGACTTCATCCCGGAGATGAACTTGACGAAGAAGTGCTCTCTGATGATTCCTATCTTGAATATCCTTAAAATAAGCAAGATAATCAAGTCTTCTTTCTGCTCGGTCGCGAGAACCAGTAAGGGAAGAGACGAGCAATGCATTTTCTTTGCGAATTTTGGCATATTTAGCCTCCAAAACAGAATGGAAGAATGAAGATTCTTCTCAGACTCTGCGAAAGATAGAATACAAAATTTCATTAAGATGAAGAACTCAGAAAGATATGACAAAGAAAAGATAATTAAGGCAGTCAAACTATTATGACTACCTTCCTTTTGCGAAATAAGGTGTTGAATCAAGGACAAACAACTATTCTCCCAACGGTCCATTGCGTCATCAAAATTATCTCCAACTAAACCTCTAAGTCGAGATTGAATATTTTTCTCTTTAGAAATAAGAAAGGCATTTTTCTTCGCAAAAGAAGAATAAGATTCTTCTAATTTGGAATATTGTTCTTTAAGATGATTCTCCTTTACACTTAAATCTATTCTACCTTGAATGAGTGTATCTCTTTCAGCGATAGATGACTCTGTTACTTCTTTAAGTTCATTTAGCGAAGAGATTGCTCTTGGTCATCACATACTTTTTGAAGAATACTAAGTTTTTGCGAAGATATCGCCATCTTGTTTAAATAAGTTCGCTTCTCCTGAGATAAAGTTTTATTCTCATCTGATAAAGTTTCCATCCCTAAATTATCTTTAGTTAAAGAATAAGAAAGGCGAGATACTTCATTACTTAATAAATCTTGTCTTTGAACTAATTGGGTATTTTCATTGGTAAGATTATTTATATGATCAAGAGAATATGAATAGAGGTTATCTAATTGGTTATATTGATCCATCAAGATTTCTTTATCAACACGGGCTTCTTCAACAACAGATTCAAATTGATATCTCTCCATTATTCGTTTCTGGTTTAAAGCTTAACATGCGAAATAGGGATTTCAAGGATAATTAAATATGGGAAGGATAAAACCATTAAAAAGGCAAATTTAAGACACAGATAAGAAAATCATACCTCTCAATTCATCATTCTTCTTGCGAAGATTGTCACAATCCAGCAAGACATTCTGAAGCTTTTTATTTTCGAGACGAAGAGCATTACATTTTTTTTCCAAAGTTGTCTGCGAAGCAGCTCTGTCAGAACCTAAATGCTTGCTCAGAATTTTGCAAACATTAGACTTGATAGGATCAATATAAGACTTCTTGACATCATCCAGGACTTCAGATAAAACTTTGAAGGTAATATCTATCCCTTCCACGGTTTCTTTCGAAAGAGGAAGAGACTTAGGTAGAGAACTGGTAGTGATAGAAGGTTGAGAAACATTCTCAATGGTAAGAGAAGAGGTTTCATTCACAGAAGGATCAACAAGGGGGGTTTCAATCATTTAAAGGTCAGCTGAAGAAATGAAGTCTGAGGAATCTTTTTCGCGAATTGGAGATAAAGGTTTATCTTACGAAGATGTCGCTGGAAAGGGAACAGAAGTTGGAACAGTTTTAAGGTGGCGAGATTTCTTGAGAGGTTTATTAACATCTTTATCACCCTGCGAATTATAATCCAGATAAGAAACAGAGGCAACAATATTATTATTATAAAAGGATAGTGTTTCTTACTACCTTCTCATTCGCAGACTTTCTTTTATGCGCAACAACCTTATGCTGCGATTTGGGAATGTTAGGGTTCTGAACTGTAAATCTAGTGTTGGAGGCGCTTTTGCTGAAATAACAAGAGTATGGGAATCACATAAACAACATCAAATAAGGCAATAAACAAGATCAATTTCAACAAAACCCATAAAGAAGAAAAAAGAAAACTAACCTTGATGAATCCATGGAAAACAATAGCAGGGCGATTGTTTCGAAGAAAATTACGAACGATGAAGATCTGCAGAAGAAATAGTATGAAGATGAAGAAGAACTTAAAAAGATTGAAGAAGAAAGAAGAAAAGTTGCAATAATGGAATTTGCAGAAGAACGATGAAGTTGCAGAGAAAATAAAAAGAAAGAAAAAGAGAGTGAGAAGGAATATATATAGAGGGAATTTCTCCTCGAGAAAATAAACACGATTAATACGGAAAGATATAAGCGGTTAAAAAGCAACGGTTACAAAAGACGTGTCAAGAAATAGATGGAAGAAATAATACGTGTGATAAATGCAGAATATGAAAAGGAGAACAGTTGCGGCATTTATCACATCATTCTCTACTTCGCAGAAAAGATATGAGAAGAGGCAAGATGTAGGATCAGAATCTCGCAACGATAATATTTCAGCGAAATTATCAACAACACAATACAACAGCGTCGCAGAACAATTTCAGGAAGAATATAATAAATGACGTCAGCTAAGATCACGAGAAAGATGTGATAGTCCTGCGAAAATTAGAGAGCTTGCGAAATTAATATTTGTAAGGTTGCGAGAATGTCGCAGATCATACCCGAAAATAAAGGACAAATTAGCTGTCATCCACTATGTATTTCCCTATAAATAGTCGTTCAAATTGTAAAGAAAGGAGAGAGATCTATTTTGAGTAAGAAACAGGTAAATAGGAGAGAGAAAGTCTAGAGCAGAGGTCATTCTTGATTTCTTTATCTTTTCTTGTAAGAACATTCAAAGATTGATCAATAAAATTAAGAGTGTAAACCTAAAAATGAGTTGATTAATAATGAAATTATATGTGGGGTGTAGTGTAGGATTTCCTGCAACTACAAACCCCATCTCCTTCATTTTGTGACCGAAGCAAGTCTGGAACGACCATTTCTTGGTTTAGGCCAGAATTGTATAGATTGATCTCTCGAATCAAAAGCACTTCCGTGCAGTGCATTTGTTTAGGGTTCAGATTCGTTTCTCATTCACACGCACCCAAATTTACCAAAACCAGTAGAAACAGTTTTCACCCATAAACAACTGCATACCGGGTATGATGAGAATTGATCCCATTTGGTGAGACGGGTTTTCGCCGCGCACCTGTTTAAGAAGGGTACCAATTCACAAATGCAGTACACCAATTATCATAGTAGATTAAATGTTGGAACTAAATTCACCAATTACAAATTGTTTAAACTCTTGGATATTAAAAATCCTCTTAAAGAAAATATAATTGAAAAATTACACCAACCTTTGGAATCAGTAAACTTCATGGCATTGCCAATATCAGTACTCTAAAAGTTATTCGTAAGGCTAGATTTGAGGTTTGCTACTCAAAGTAGCACTACACCTACCATTACTCTTGCTAGATTTTAGAATATATATTACTTAGCTAATCAATTTTTGCAACTTAAAAGTAAAGAAACAAAGTCGTAATAATATTCTACCTTAAAATCCTAATAAGGACTTCCAGTTTGGCCAAATCGTGTTTGTACTTCACCCTCTATACACTCCACAATCTGCCTACGTACCATATCACATAATTCTGTTAAGAATCAAGCATCCAACTCAACTGCTCTTTCAGACTCCAACTCGCCTCAGTAAAATAAAAAAAATTACACTCACTATATAGTTATATCAATAGTGGGTATAAGAGATACTAAAATAATAATAATATAAAATATGTTTCAAAATAGTGCAAAACATATGAAGTGCTTCCCGTCGAATATGATGTAATCAAAAAAATGTACTGACATGTTTTTTATTCAGAAATCATATTAGATATCTTAAAAAAAATGATATCAATATTATATATATTGCAAACTCTAAATAGTGCAAAGAATATGAAGTGCTTCCCGTCGAAGATGTTGTAATCAAGAAAATGCACCGATATATCTTTCTTCATAAATCATACACCTGTGTTAAGAACCAATAAGCGACCAGATCAATTGCTCTTCCAGGATCCAACTCTTTATAACGAAATGAAAAATCACGCTCACTATATGGTTATATCAATATATGATATCAGAGACACTATAAAAAAACATAATATTAATAAAAAAAATAGATGGCCAATTTATACATAGCGAAAAGCATATGAAGTGCTTCCCTTCGAAGAACATGTAATCAATATATCTTTCTTCAGAAATCATATATTTGAGATATTAAAAAAATGATATCAATGTTAAATGTATTCCAAACTATAAATAGTGCAAAGCATATGAAGTGCTTCCCGTCGAAGATGATGTAATCAAGAAAATGCACCGATATATCTTTCTTCATAAATCATATACTTGAGTTAAGAACCAATAAGCGACCAAATAAACTGCTCTTCCAAGCTCCAACTCTCTATAATTAAACGAAAAATCACACTCAATATATGGTTGTATAAATGTATTAGAGACATTATTAAGAGAAAAAATATTTGGAAAATATTAATAAAAAGATAGATTGCCAACTCTACATAGTGAAAAGCATATGAACTGCTTCCTTTTGGAGAATATGAAATCAATGAAAAGTACTAATATATCTTTCTTCAGAAATCATATACTTGCGTTAAGAATCAAGCAGCCAACTGAAATGCTCCTCCAAACTCCAACTCCTTATAGTTAAATGAAAAATCACATGACTATATAGTTGTATCAATATCTATTATTAGAGATTTTTTTTTTTTAAATTATGTTAATATTAAATAGTTTGCTAAATCTAAGTCGTATAAAGCATATGAAGTTCTTCTTGTCAAGGAGATACACTGATATATCTTTCTTCAGAAATCATATACTTGCTTTAAAAATCAAGAGGCCAACTCAACTACTCTTCCAGGCTTCAACATTTTGTCACTAAATAAAAAACTACACCCACTATGGATTCGTATTGATATATGACATTAGAGACACTAAAAAACACACAAATTGACATAAAATATATAGTTAACTCTAAATAGTGCAAAACATATAAAGTGCTTCCCGTCAAAGAAGATGTAATCAAAGAAACACATTGATATATCTTTCTTCATGTAATCAAGGAAATACAACCAGTACTACGCACCGGGTCCGATGGGAATTTTTGATTTGGTGTGTAGGGACCGTCACGACGCATCTAAAAACTCAAATATATCTTTCTTTATTAGTACGATTACTTTTACCAGGTAGCAAAATTTGACACACTTTGATAATCCAATATAAGGATTTTTTCACCAGTTTTTATTATATTTTTGTTGACCAAAATAGATTTTTTTTTTAATTATGGAATTTTATCGGCTCAAATTAATATATATTTTTTAATTATATAGAATGAACTTGGACGATCTAAGTGACAAACTCAAAATTTTAACGGTCCGAGATTTTAAAAAACTTTGTAAACGTGGTGTAAGAATACGAAATAAATTCTCAACCAATAAGGATTAAGAGTTTCATTAACCACCCAAAAAGAGGGTAAGCGCTTCCTTTGAACTTGGAACCAGAAATAGAGCCCATTATATAAAAAGTTAACAGACACTAAATATGAACAATTTTTAGACCAACGATAAGCCATGGTTTCATGGACCGCAAGTGAGAATAAAGATAAGCGCAACTTTAAATGTGGTCCTCAGCTATAAATACCCCTTATAAAATAATTTGGTATCTCACAGGTTGTGTAGTAAGCCATTTTCTTTTAAAAAGAAAAAATGACTGCAAAGATTATCTGTTAACATGATTAGTTGTGATTAAACATTCAAGCATATGTTCTACGACCGGTTAAGAAAATGTAAGGAAAAGAGAAAAGTGTTCCATTATTAATGAACTCAAATGTTCAGGAATTAGAGAAGACCAAAACTGGATATGTTTATCTTAAAACATTGAAACCAAAATTTCTGTGCAAATATATTATGTATTAATCGAAAAAATAGAACTTACTAAAACGTTTTTGCCCAAACAAAGATAGAGGTTACTAATGAGAAACAATTAAATAAAGATGTAGTGAACGATTATAAAGTAGGTCAGAATGAGGGTTCGTGTATAGAACTTACCAAATCTATAATAATATTTGCAGCGGGGAAATGTTTTGAATCATTCTTTAAAGAAATAAAATATATACATTCGTCTGAACGCTTTGAAGTATTGGATGGAAAATTCCCTTATTTGCACTCGACTTACCCGTAAGCTTTTCTCCATCTATAATCGCCATGCGAGGTTTTCCAATTAAATATCAATTGGGATTGTGGAGGTGTTAGCAAAATCCCTCCGGCTCATTAGACCCGTCTCTGAAACCTAAAAATCAAATACAACAACAGTCATTAGATATCTTTAAACCACAGAAAGTCATCTAGTTAAAAAGCCTTTACTCTAATCCATTACCAATAAGGTCTCGTGTAGAATGAACATGATTTCAAAAGAGCTATTCTCAGTTTCTATGCAACACTGAGAACAAAAAACAAACAAAAGAAATTCAAAACTTGAGTTGACATATTTAGGTTCCAACTTCTTTTAGTACATTTGTTAGTGAGCTAGAACATACCATGTCCAAACTATGCCCTAGCAACTCAGTAACTGCAAGTTCATTCATTCCATATATCAATGGAAATATCCAATATTCCCATATCCACCATTTTTTATTAAAGTATTTAGAAACCTCAAAAAAGGAAAAACATCCTTATATAGGAGACAAAGAGTGCATAAAGGCCGATAACTACCAGTTATCGGATTGCATACTCCTAATGGATGCCAAAGTAACACATTTTAAAATTAAATGAAAGAATATATCACACACAATTATAAATTTAAGATGGATTAAGATAGTGATGATATCATTCTTAACCTATACTCAATGTGACAATGTATTACAGAAAAAAGAAAACTGGTTGGACACTAATATGAATTTTCTGCTACTGTAAAAGGATGCTTGATAAGAGAAAATAAAATCACATGTATTATTATTGTTAACCAGAAGAAAATCTACAACCAACACAAATTTCACAATATAGCTGATTTCCAAGTTAATACCCATTAAGGGTAATGGTTGTAACTTGTTGTTTATGGGTGAAAATCGTTTCTGCCAATTTTGGTAATTCCGGTAAGTGAGTGAGAAACAGATCTAAACCCTAAAAAAATGTACTGGACGGGAGTACTTTAGATTCGAGAGATCAATCTGTACAACTCCGACCTAAACCAAGAAATGTCCGTTCCGGATTTGCTTCGGTCACAATGATGAGGAGAAGGGATGGTTTAGGGAGGGAAGCGAAGAGAGTGTTGAGACAAGAACAGTTCTGGAAGAGTAGTACTTGACTTGTATCAGAAGGTGAAAGCTTTTGGGAAATCTAGCAAAGTTGCCTTTCTGAGTATTGTATTTATCCTGACCAAAAACTTGTTGTCTTGGTGAAAATAGGTAAGACCTATTTATACAAGTCTAAGTGAAACGTACTCTGGCCTCGTAAGAAAAAGAAACGGATGAGTTAAATGAGAAGAGGTAGTAACGCCTGTTATTGATGGAATTGATGTTCCATAATGAATGGGCGTTTCACCATTACTTCATGCATTTACTAACCGTTTTATTCTTCATATACTGTCTTGAAACGGGCATTTGTGTACGCCACATGCTGTAAACCGCCAAACCAAAACCCTAAAGAGCATCCCCCAGTTTGTGACATGTATTGATGTCTCGAGTGTTTTCGTGGAAAACGTGTAGCATGTCGCTGGTGTTTGATAAATTGAGCTTGAGAGATGCGCCGGCTCAGTGGCGACCTTCGACGGTCGAGATTTTGCATCTTGAGAGGAATCGTGGCCTTTAATGTAGGTGCGGCATGCCAAAGTGCAAGGGTCGCATGGCATGTGCCAATGGCTTGTGTGGAATGCCTTGGCTGTAGGTTGCGCATCGGGTGCAGGTGGCAATGCCAAAATGCAAGTGTTGCATGGCATGTGCCAATGGTGCGGGTAGCGGGTTTGGCCCTAGGTTTGCACGGCTTTGCATGCTAGGTTGCAAGGGTCGCTTGGAATGTGCCAATGGCGCGTGTGGCGGCTTGGCACTAGGTTTGCACGACTTGGCATGCTAGGTTGCAAGCGTCGCTCGGCATGTGCCAATGACGCGTGTGGCCGCTTGGCGCTAGGTCGCAAGCGTCGGTTGGCATGTGCCAATGGCGCGTGTGGAGGCTTGGACCTAGGTTTGCACGGCTTGGCATGCTAGGTCGCAAGCGTCGCTTGACATGTGCCAATGACGCGTGTGGCGTCTTGGACATAGGTTTGCACGGCTTGGCATGCTAGGTCGCAAGCGTCGCTTGACATGTGCCAATGACGCGTGTGGCTGCTTGGCCATAGGTTTGCACGGCTATGCTAGGTCGCAAGCGTCGCTTGGCATGTTCCAATGGCGCGTGTGGCGGCTTGGCCCTAGGTTTGCACGGCTTGGCATGCTAGGTCGCAAGCTTTGCTTGGCATGTGCCAATGACGCGTGTGGCGGCTTGGCCCTAGGTTTGCACGTCTTGGCATGCTAGGTCGCAAGCGTCGCTTGGCATGTGCCAATGGCGGTGTGGCGGCTTGGCCCTAGGTTTGCACGGCTTGGCATGCTAGGTCGCAAGCGTCTCTTGGCATGTCCCATTGGCGCGTTGTGGCGGCTTGGCCCTAAGTTTGCACGACTTGATATGCTAGGTCGCAAGCGTCGCTTGGCATGTGCCAATGGCGCGTGAGGCGGCTTGGCCCTAGGTTTGCACGGATTGGCATGCTAGGTCGCAAGCGTCGCTTGGCATGTGCCAATGGCGCGTGTGGCGGCTTGACCCTAGGTTTGCACGGCTTGGCATGCTAGGTCGCAAGCGTCGCTTTGCATGTGCCAATGACGCGTGTGGCGGCTTGGCTCTAGGGTTGCACGGCTTGGCATGCTAGGTTGCAAGCGTCGCTTGGCATGTGCAAATGGCGCGTGTGGCGCAATGATTGTGCGTCTTGGTTTTGGCATGGTTGCCATGATGCGCAGCGATTGTGCGGCTTTGGTTTTGGCATAGTTGCCATGATGTGTAGCGATTGTGCGGCTTGGTTTTGGCATGGTTGCCATAATGCGCGTCGATTGTTCGACTTTGGTTTTGGCATAGTTGCCATGATGCGCAACGATTGTGCGGCTTAGGGTTTTGTGTGTCGAAATCCTAGTTGAGCATTTGAAAAAAGATACCCTGGTAATTTTTTACATAAGTGCATTAAATGTTCTAATAAATGTGTTTACCGTCACCGGTGACGTCATGATATGCGTAAGGTTTTACGATTTTACCCCTTGTCTAAAAACCACCATCAACATTAAGTCCCCTGCTTAGCTTGGAACAGGGGCCTTGTTGCAAGGTAAGCATAAGAGGGTGACAGACGAGGATAAAACTGAGACAGTAAGTCGTGAAAAAGGGCTAAGGTGACATGTCTGACCTTTTTCGAGATGTAAGTAGAATTCACAATCCTTGCATCTGGTAGCTTTGTATAAATCCCAATCGTTTATATGTCTTTGTGGCCAGTCTTTAGAGCGCGAGGCGAAGTTGCTAGTATAGACTGGGTGTGAAAGGGACTCGTCAGTATTAATGAGCCTGGAATGGGCGCGAGCCGTTTGGCAGAGCATGGTGTTGGAAAACATGGAGTTGTAAAGCATGGTGTTGGAAAGCATGGTGTGGCGCGGATTGGCAGTTGGCGCGGATTGGTAGCTGGCGCATATTGGGAAGCTGGCACGAATTGGGAAGATGGCGCGTATTGGCAGCTGGAGCGGATTGGTAGCTGGCGCGGATTGGGAAGCTGGCGCGGATGGAGTGCTTGGTAGGACCGGTGCTAGCAAGGAGGGTGCGTGCGTTTTTGGAAGTGGCCAAGCTTGCTATTGCGGGCACGACTGCCTTTCTCCACGCGCGGCTTTGAAAAGGGAATCATTTCCCTATTCTAAGTCCCCTCAATTATCACGCCTATACATATAAAAAGGGTGTTCTTCATTTATCTTGCACCTTTGGTCTTCCATACCTTCGTGTTAGCGGCAGAGTGACAAGGAGAGTCAGCATTCCAGGTATGTCTTCCGATGCTTCTTCTTTAACTCTTTATATATTTTTGTGTGCCAATACGAAAACTGTAGCTGTATATACGTTTCGTATGAACTCATAGAAAATACTGTTCTTCCATGTCCTCGTAGAATCGAGTCATAAGCGTGATTCTTATGAACCCATAGACTTTTCGCCATGAATACCGCGGCAGTATGTTTATGAAACCTAGTTGCTTAGGGTTTTCTTTTGTTTTGGTGTGGCTATGTGGAGGTGATAATTTCCTCTCGTCTTCCCCTGTTGGTGCAGATATCTTGTTACCAAAGCACCATAAGAAACTCCGACAAGATGTCACCCGAAAAAAGTCTTGCTTCACCAAAAGACGTTGGTATCTCCAAACCAAACACAGATGATGACTTCTTCACAAATCCCCTTGCCGCATCCCAGAAAAATCATCCAAATTTCGTTCCAATTCTCTTGACCGGTTCAGAGGATGAAAGGAGGACCCGTTCAGTCCGTCCAGAGAGCATAATACAGTTTTGTCTTCATAAAGGGGTGTACTCTGCTTCCCATATCGATTTCAGAATGTGTCAAAGACCGTTGCGCTCCTTTTATAAATGGATTGAGTTTATGGTGAGACAGGAACATATAAGTGCTAATTTGACTCGAGCACAGATCATTGACGCTGTTAGGGCTTCCGCAAATCTTCAAATTAGGAAGGACATCCCTGGTTTAGTTGCCTTTATCTCAAGATGGTGCCCGGATACTCATACAGTCGTATGCAGGTGGGGTGAAATGAACTTCTCCCTAGAAAGCGTGGCCCTTCTGCTGAATCTTCCCGTAACAGGAAACCTTAATATCTAATTGTCAGAAGAAGAAAAGATGCGAGCTGATCTTGTTGCGAAGTCGAAAGATTTCGTTCGGAAAGAGAACGGAAAGTGTTTCTACGGCTGGTGGGTGTCCTAATGGTTCCCGGATGAGATGGAACCTAGTCAAAAGAGTAGTATACTTTATGTTGCAGCATTCTTGGATCTCTGGTTGTCTAGGGACGTTTTCGATGACGGTTCCGGCAAGAATGAGATAAGACAAGAGCTTCTGGCGATTGCCGTAAGGTTAGCGAGAGGTGACGTTCTTCTCATTGGTAGCCTGTTCCTTGGTTCTATGTATACACATTTGGATCACTTGGTTGCGGATATGCGTGTTTCGAACGGTTTTATGAAAGTGGACTCGTATGTCCATGTCGCTCTCCTTCAAGCGTGGTTATGGGAGCATTTCGAGAAGTATGCTCCGAAACCGTTACCTTCGATTCCCGCGAGCTGGGGTGGCTCCAGAATACTCCGATGGGTGAACAGGCGCCCAAGAGCTGGGTTGAACTTGGCTGGGGTTCCTTGATAAGTTGCATGAAGTCGGTTTTTGCCCGTGGGCCCCGGTGCATGCGTCCGTAGTTCAGGTTAACACATTTGCTTCCGCTCCGAATATGGTTTTGCTTTCCGAAGATAACCTGAGTGCTGGTGAAGATTTGTTTATGCGGAATTGCATGCCCAGTTATATGCCGTCTTTCTTTAGGGGATCGTTCCAAGTAGCTTCTTATAATATTGATCGTGCTGCTCGTCACATGGGTTTCGACCAAGGGGTCCCTCTTACTCGTCAGCCGGTTGTTCCTAAGAATTTATTGCTTGTTGCTCTTAATGCCAGCGTTCTTGAACCGGGTACGCGTCTACCCTTCTTGCCTTCGGAAAGAGTTCCTTCGAAAAATTTCAAGTATAGTGAGTTCTGGCAAGATGAGTTCCTTGCTATCCGGGGTTTTGTTAACCATATGATGGCGAATGCCCGTTGTAGACCCACTCTTGAGGTTTTGTCAAAGCATACAATGTTGAGAAATCCTCATGCAACTAAGCGAAAATCGCCTGGTAATGTGGACAGTCCCCAGGTGAAGGAACAGAGGACAAAGAACCGCGCTGGTGGATTCCGGTCGGTTTTGACAGACCCGACAACTCCCGTGTCTTTCAACTCCTCCAATATTCAGGTAGGTATTGCCTCTTTGCTGGTTCAACTAAACTGTGTATATTTTTATTTCGTTTCTGAATATTTGTATCTTGTTTCTACCAGAGTTTTGGTAGTGTTAACGCCTTTACTGCACTTGATCGTCGTCAGGAGACAACAACTCTTTCAAAAGAAGTCGGCAGTGTTGATCCCTCTCGTGATAGGGAAGAGTCAGAGAAAGATAAGAGTTCAGAAGATGAAGGCAGTTCTTCTGACAGCAGCACTGGATCTTCTTCGGGAAGTGGTTTGGTAAGTCTTGCACACGTTTTCTTCCTTCTCCTTTTCTTTTTTTTTTCCGAAGAAAAACGTCTAACTCAAGATTGCAGGAAGGATCTGAGGAAGGGTCTGATTCTGGAGACAATTCTGAGATAGAGGTTCGTGAAGATTTGCCTCAAGCTGTGACTGCTACTGGCGCGTTGGAGATGGAAGTTGATCAAATAAAGAGCATGGACACGACTCGAACAGCGGAGGATGTTCTGATGACCGTTAATGCAATCGTGGGAGAGAACCCTTCGCCAGTCGTGGGTATGGTTGCAGGTGCCCCTTTCGATCCCCCATACTTGGTTCCTTACCCAGGTCATGTGCTGGTCGGCGTCTTCAGTGTGCTATCTAAGTACGAGGTGTTGTATACCAAGATCTGGGAAAGACATGGGACACATTGCCACACCTAGGAAGATCACCAGTCGATTCTTACTGGTCAAACGTGTGGAAGAAATCCTGTCTTCAGTCGAGGACATGTGCGCGTGACTAGCCATACTGTTTCTGAGGACGTCATCACCAGTTGGAAGTATCTTCATGATATGTGTGTAGAGAACGAGTTCAACGTTCCATGGTTCGTTAAGGGCTTCGTTGAGATCCAGAAATTGAAAACCACAGTAGTCGAAAGTCTTTCTGCAGATGAAATTGCACAGCAGGAGGCAGAAATCGAAGAACTTTCCAAGACGTTGACTCTGAAAAGAGCGGCTCTCGAAGATGCAAGGGTGGCTTTCTCCAAGAAGAGCAGACCCCTGTTGGAAAACTTTCCCTGAATGTTTCTCTGTCTTTTTTTTAAATTTCACTTAGTTTTTTTTTTTTGAAAGGCACACAGGGTGTCTGGTTTGAAGTTTGAATGATTTTTGATAGACGGTTGGTATTTTTTGAGAATACCGGATTATTTTTGAAATGAATGGTTTTAATAGTATTGTTCTGAATATAACTTGTAGATATTTATTTCGTGAAAGTGTGTGCTGCTAGTTAGCATAAGATGAAATAGGATGATGGTTTTATCGAGAACCTAAAAGAATAAATCGTATATTCCTTCCAGTCTAAACTTACTCAGTTTTCTGGGTCTTCTGATGAAAAAAAGATCCTTCCCGTGTAAAACCGGCTTTGTATGTAGTATTGTCGTGACTGTGGAAAGTCCCTAGTCGCTTTGGATCTTCCTGTGAAGTCCCCAGCCATATCTTTGCGGATCACGGCTGGTAACCAGGTTGTTTGGTAATCGAGTTATAGATCCCAGAACAAATCGCTAGTTTTCGCCGTCCTGAGGTCTGGATCGAAGTATGAGAACGAGGATTTGAAAACTGGCATTGTAACCGAAAGATCAATCTCCCAATGTGGTCGCCAATTGTTTATGTGTGAAAATCGTTTCTGCCGATTTTGGTAATTCCGGTAAGTGGGTGAGAAACAGATCTAAACCCTAAACAAATATACTGCACGAGAGTACTTTAGATTCGAGAGATCAATCTGTACAACTCCGGCCTAAACCAAGAAATGGCCGTTCCGGATTTGCTTCGGTCACAAAGAGGAGGAGAAGGGCAGGTTTAGGGAAGGAATCGAAGAGAGTGTTGAGACCAGAACAGTTCTGGAAGTGTAGTACTTGACTTGTATCAGAAGGTGAAAGCTTTTGGGAAAGCTAGCAAAGTTGCCTTTCTGAGTATTGTATTTCTCCTGACCAAAAACATGTTGTCTTGGTGGAAATAGGTAAGACCTATTTATACAAGTCTAAGTGAAACGTACTCTGGCCTCGTAAGAAAAAGAAACGGATGCGTTAAATGGGAAGAGGTGGTAACACCTGGTATTGATGGAATTTGATGGAATTGATGTTCCATAATGAAAGAGAGTTTCACCATTACTTCCTGCATTTACTAACCGTTTTATTCTTAATACACTGTCTTGAAACGGGCATTTGTGTATGCCGCACGCTGTAAACCGTCAAACCAAAACCCTAAAGAGCATCCCCCAGTTTGTGACATGTATTGATGTCTCGAGTCTTTTCGTGGAAAACGTGTAGCATGTCGCTGGTGTTTGATAAGTTGAGCTTGAGAGATGCGCCGGCTCAGAGGCGACCTTCGACGGTCGAGATTTTGCATCTTGAGAGGAATCGTGGCATTTGATGTAGGCGCAACATGCCAACGTGCAAGGGTCGCATGGCATGTGTCAATGGCTTGTGTGGAATGCCTTGGCTGTAGGTTGCGCATCGAGTGCAGGTGGAAATGCCAAAATGCAAGTGTTTCATGTCATGTGTCAATGGCGCGCGTAACGGCTTTGACCCTAGGTTTGCACGGCTTGGCATGCTAGGTTGCAAGGGTCGCTTGGCATGTGCCAATGGCGCGTGTGGCGGCTTGGCACTAGGTTTTCACGGCTTGTCATGCTAGGTTGCAAGGGTCGCTTGGCATGTGCCAATGACGCGTGTGGCGGCTTGGCCCTAGGTTTGCACGGCTAGGAAGGTTAGGTCGCAAGCGTCGCTTGGCATATGCCAATGGCGCGTGTGGCGGCTTGGCCCTAGGTTTGCACGGCTTGGCATGCTAGGTCGCAAGCGTCGCTTGGCATGTGCCAATGGCGCGTGTGGCGGCTTGGCCCTAGGTTTGCACGGCTTGGCATGCTAGGTCGCAAGCGTCGCTTGACATGTTCCAATGGCGCGTGTGGCGCAATGATTGTGCGGCTTGGTTTTGGCATGGTTGCCATGATGCGCAACTATTGGGCGGCTTTGGTTTTGGCATAGTTTCCATGATGCGCAGCGATTGTGCGGCTTGGTTTTGGCATGGTTGCCATGATGCCAACGATTGTGCGGCTTTGGTTTTGGCATAGTTGCCATGATGCGCAACGATTGTGTGACTTAGGGTTTTGTGTGTCGAAACCCTAGTTTAGCATTTGAAAAAAGATACCCTGGTAATTTTTTACATAAGTGCATTAAATGTTCTAATAAATGTGTTTAGCGTCACCGGTGACGTCATGCTATGCGTAAGGTTTTACAATTTTACCCCTTGTCTAAAAACCACCATCAACACTTGTATATAGGAAAAACTATAAGTAGGAACTGAGAACGTGCCAATCTTAACTGATCTCAAAGATACATCTAATCGAATGATATTTTTTTACATGTTGCATGTAGGTGTGCAAATAAGGTTGCCTACTAAAGTTATATCTGTTTACACGTAGGTTCATGTCTAATTTAGGTTGCCTGATGGAAGATTGAATGTTTAGATTATTCCAAAAGAGAGTTCATCCAACTAAAGGACACTCACATTGGTTTCGAAGGCCATGTAGATTCAAATTGCGGATTTTTTTTTCTTAACTCGCATAACCTAAGCGGCTACTAACTGAGGTATGTGTGTTTCTTGCTCAAACAAATTAGTCGCTTTTATATTATGCGAGTTTACAAATGATTTTAAAGAAGTGTTTTACTGCACCACGTTTCAGCTTTCATTTCTCGTACTTTCCAGTAATAAGTTCATCGAAATGTATGTATGACTGCAAAAGGTTGCAGAAAAGACAATCTAGCTAGCTAGAACGGATCAACATGATAGATATAAAAATAAAGAAAAAAAATCAAAGAATACTACAACCAACTGATGATACTGATATCAAACAAACATGGGTCGAAATTCTAAGGCTAAAACTTAGAAGTTATTTTATTTATTTATTCTAGGATTATGGATTTACTAAAAAAAAATATTGATACATAAAACATTTGGAATAAACTTGGACTAATACGTGATGTTAAATTCAAAGGTCATCCCAAAGAGAATAGGAAAAAAGTACCAAGTTTATTGTTGTAAATGTTGTGCCTGCTCATATACAAAAGTGCAGGTAACATGAAAAGAACGAAAGACCACCCTATTTTACAATTAAAATCCACTAATACTGTAATTAAAAAATGAAAAATCAAAACAAAAAAAATAAGAAGCCCTACCTGTCTTCTTAGGAACTTCAATGTGCATCAAATTAATAAAAGTAACCCAGAATAAGGATCGTCAAATGAAACTATCACCTGCCAAAAAAAAAATATATATATAATCAACATCCAAATGTATTTGCGATCCTACTCAACTAAAATAAACTCGAAATAACGCCATATGTTACCATACAATAATTATACAGTAATTTCATCGATATAAATATTGATAAAAAAAATCATCACAACAATTTATCATCATTATTCCAAATCATTAATGAAGATTTCAAAGCGATTAACATCCATAGAGTAAAATCTTACCAATTGTTGACTTGAATGAAAAATCCAACCAAGAAATTGAAAATTACCCGAGCAGTCTTCATAGGAGAGGAGCAATGTCAATCAACTAAAGTTTTCATTATATCTGCAAAACAATGATATTGAATCGTAAGCATCCACTAACAAAAGACAAAAATAGTAGAGAAGCAACATCCAAAAATATCAAAAAAAGAATGAGGTTTGGATTTGCACTCAAGCGTTTTTATATAGGGAGAGAGAATTTTTTATTTTTTGGAATTAATGTCTTATATTTACCAAGAAAAATTAAATAGATTTTTTCTTCTTCATTTTGTTTTATCTTTGTCTCTAGATTAATTAGGAAACTATATATATAACAAGCATCTTACCCGGTGCATACGTGCCGAGAGTCTCGGGAATGTCTATATTATACGTGGTTAAAATTTCATTTAATAGCTTACGGGCAATTCACTTCTACACGGGCTATTGATATAAAAATGACATGGAATATTGTATCACATAAAAATGATTCCTTACATATATATGTATATCCGTAACATATTCCTAACAACAACATACACTCCTATATAAATCTCGTACCAATTCCTCCATCCAGTAACAATATATCATGAGAGTGGTTCCTGGTTATTCCCTAACGAAAACTTTCGTCCCATTTTGTGACTGATTTTACAGAGTTTGCAAGACATGTAATTCTAATTTTCTATCCATATCCACCCATCACTTCAATATATATTGACTGTTGCCCTGATGTAATACTTGTTGTGCTACATTTGTGATGTAGTTTTGAAAGTGGTAGTAAAGTTCGTTCAACTCGGATTGTGTAAAGGTTTGATTTAAGAACTAAGAATAAAAATACTAAAAATATATTCACAAGGTTGTCACGAATATCGTGAGGTACTGAGACTTAGGATTTCACCACTAATCACATTCAATTGGTTCATATAATGACTCATAACAATTCTAGCTCTTTTGTTGACTCTTTTCTTTGTCAAAAGTAGATTTTATAAAGCATTAGATGTAAATCAAAATCATGACGCATCAAAAGTTCCTAAAACCCATCATGCGACATCAAACAAAATCACAACTAATCAAGAAAAATCAAAAATCGACTAAAACAAGTGCAAAAGTCATAAAGAATCAATTATAGTTACCAAGTGATTGTGAAATAGGGCTTCCTCCATCATCCCAGTGTTGGGGATTAGCTCCTCATGTCAAAAACACGCTCAAAATATTTAATCATGGCTCAAATAGGTGTTTTTATTGAAGAAGTGAATCTGTAACAGATTTAATTGTTACATAATCCACTGTTACGGAAGCTGTCCTTACAAATAAATTCTAACAGGAATAATTGTTGCAAAGTTGTTACAAAGGTATTGGATTTGAAAGATTAGGTAACGGTTTCCTGCTAAGTTGCGAAGTGTTCTACGACGTTGTTCTTCAGCAGAAAACGTTGTAAACCACTCTATGACGTTGTTCTTCAGCAGCAGAAACGTCTTCTCTGCAACTCTTGATTTTCACCTCTGCAGCTTCACCAAGCCCTCAGCTCGGTCCCCCAAAGTCTCGACTCCCTTCTATGAACTCCCAGAAATTTATATATAGCCAACAGAGCGATTTAATCTCCCCAAAACTTCTCGAAATCTCTTATTTTCTTTTCTTGGCAGTTACAACAATAATCTCTTCCCAAAATTGTTTCACGCGTTTCTGAGCTTTCCAACTTATCTCAAACTCTTCTTAGATATATATGTATCTTTGGGAAGAGTTTGTTGCCTTTAGTCTTCCTAAAATTCCAAAAATAAGTCATACAGAGACCCGTGCAAAACCTGACTTCTATTTCTTTTTCCGGCTATTCTAGCTAATTTGGGCTCAAATAAAAGACTTCACCAGGCCTGTTTAGGTCTAGGGAGTAAACCCAATCAATTTCAGCCATTGAATCACTCTGGAAATCGGTCGAATTCAATACCCAACTCTGCCAGTTGCATGCATATTTTTCCCGCCAAAAACTATAAAACTTGATTCATCTCTTGCGGATTGTCTATCCAATTCTGGGCAAAAATAAGACCATTACCAGCCTTGTTTAGCCAAGAGGAACAAACCCATTTGATTCCAGCCATTGAATCTCCCTAGAACACCTTCAATTCTTCAACCCTAATTTTGTTCTTATTTTCCCTCCAAAATTCAAATTTCAAATGAAGAAGATGACCTCCCCTTATCCAAAGTGATAGTCCGTATAGTAATTTTCTCCCACGAGCGCAAAAACCACTTTTTTAGCCAATTTCGCCGCAAAAGCTTATTTCTCCAAAAATACCTACAGGGACATAAAAAGCCATAATAAATATAAAATCGAGCACTAATAATATATACAATTGAGATTATATAAGACAAAAAAATGTGCCTATCAAATACCCCCAAACTTATTATTTGCTAGTCCTCGAGTAAATTAAATAAAATAAAATCCTAACTCACTGACGTAGGCATCGTCGATTGCATTTAGCGTATGCAATAAGCCTTTAAACCCCTAAGTGTCCCTAGTGGCGGAGTGTTGTCTCCGGAGGGCTTACAAGAGATATACCCACAAAACCTTTACACTCCAGACCCTAGCTATCTAGGCAGAACCTTGGAAGGCACTAAAGAATCTCCTTGGTTGGCATACTTATTGACTACAGGAGGAAGTCCCCTGATGCGAAATTCCAATTGATGTACACGAGTTTGCACTCAAGCATACTAAAATTCATATAAAGTGACAGAGCTCTACTCAGATAGTCGCACTATGGACATCAATATCCGGAGTCAAAACTAATCACATGGATAGATCAAGAAGATGGATATAGAGAAAAACATAGATGGTTTTGATGTTTACTAAGTGAACGGCGTTTCCCATATCTGTCTGAAGGCCTCCGCCAAAATGTACCTATCTTAATGGATTAAGATACTAGTCTAACTAATATCAACACACTGGCATATACACGGGAACCAGTGATCGATAATCCTAATTCTAGTTCGACACATCTGGCATATACAAGGGAACCAGTGGTCGACTTTATTCACTGAATTTTTTTTTTAGCTTTTTCGTTTCATTCATTCATTTTATTTTTTTTGATCCGTTTGGTCTAATTGGTCTGATTTTTTTTTTCTTTGTAACTCAATCACTCTAATTCACCCTAGCATTGGTAACAACTTGAATCGTGGGCCCCACCTATCACTTAGAGAAACATGGTTTAAAAACAAAATAAAATAAAAGTAGAAGTGAAAAGGACTCAACAAGAGATGGTGAAACTATCATGTTATTTCTAACACCTGAGCTCTGTGCTTTTATGAATAGACTCTTCTAGATGTTTCCATCTAATCAGATTGGTTCCTCAACTCCTACGATCAAAATGCTTCCATCCACTTAGATTAGTTAGTGCCATCCTAAATAGGCATAAATTTCTAAGCTCTGGAGTTTATTTATTCATACTGCAACTAAAAAGTTTCTCCCATACCCCCAAACTTAAATCTAACATTGTCCTCAATGTTCTAAAGATGAAATTAAAATCATGAACAAGGAGAAACTGTTACCATTTGAAGCAAAAGAGATAAGGAAAGATATTACCGTGTCGCATGAATGTTGGGTTACCTCCCAAGAAGTGCTAAGTTTAAAGTCTTCAGCCAGACTAAGAAAGGATTAATCACCTCATAGAATCATAAAATAATAGCCGAAATTTCTGTGGGTCATCAAAACCAAATAGAGCTATCACAAATAAAAGGAATCTGCAACCTGTCAAGAAAATAAACAAATAAAGAACGCCCTTGTCTAGTTTCCTGTTTAAGACAACTACATCTAGCTGTGGTTCAGGTTCAGGTTCTAAAACTGGGTCCAAATAAAATATTTTCATGGGTTGGAATTCCTCAAAGCTAAGATCCGTTTCAGGTATTAGAGTCTGAAGAAACTCAAGTAAAAATTTAAAAGCACATAATAATAACCTGAATAATTGAGGATCCTTAAAGTCAATCAGTTTTGACTCACACAATCGACCACGATGAAACTGGTGGTCAATCTTAAGCAAATGTATCGACCCTAATCTCTTAAAGTAATTAGGTTTAGTCTCAAAACTAAATAATTGACACATCTGAAATTTATACGTTCCCACAATTGGTTGAAAAATATTTGGTGGGAAAACAAAGTCGATCTTGGTATCATAGCCTGGTCTAACTTCATCAACCAGAGGATGGGTTTCTAACAACTGAACTTCCTTATGGACATCACTAGGTTCAGGAAAACGTGTATGAAGATAATCTTGCAAAATGGTTGAGGCACATATGTCAAGTCCGAAGTGAGGGACCTTTCTAAGAGTTAAGGCACATGGAGAATGATAATCACCCCCAAACTTAGAGTTTTGGGTATCTCTAGATAGACTAGCTACAATTTCCTTAATTTCTAGATCGTTGGAATCCTGAAAATAGTCAATTGCTTCTTCTAGGTTATACTCAAGTGACGCATCCTCACTCATATTTAATAGCTGTACGAGTTCATTTTCTTCGTCTAAGACCATTGTTTCTAAATCGCTAGACTCTAAAACGGTATTCTCAGAATAAACTCGTTCCTCTAAACCATTATCGACTTCGTAATCAAAAGGAAATACTACATCATCTAAAGAAGTGGTATCTCTAATCAAATCCTCGTCCTTTTGAATAGGTGAATAATCAAAAATTATCGGGATCTGAACCAGAAATAACACTATCATCATAAAGTTCATTTGGAGTAACAAATTCCTGATCACTATGCCTACATATTTCAAATTCTTCATCAACACTATCTACATCATAATCATCATAATAACATGAAAATGGTTGAACCTCATCTAAACAAGTAGTGTTACCAATTTTATCCTCGTCATCTTGATTATGCAAATAACTATCCTCATTTTCAAGGGTACTATTGGAATCACTGTATTGGAAATTAAGATTATTTCGAGCAATTCTTTCGTTCGTCTCAGCTATCAACTTGAAGGATTCCTCTATAGAAAGTTCTCTTTCGTCATAAACTAAGTTATTCATCTCAGCTAACTTACGTGTCGACTCCTCTAATTTCCTGAGGGACTCTTCTAAAGGAGAAATATAAGAATTTTGCTCGTATGACCGGTGCGTGTGTGGATAGTAATTGGGCTCATCAAGGTATGAGCCATAACCTTGAAAAGGCTGATGTTCCCAACCACTATTCACATTATGGTCAAAGTAGTAACGTCCATTTTGAAACTCAGTCGGATATTCGTTGTATTGGCTCTTGTAATACCAGTTCGACATTCTATTGCAGGGGTGTGAGTTGTCACACAAAATAAAACCCACTGACAGGGGATTCGTGGGTGGATAGAGTCTTACCTCCCGTACCAGACGGGCGATGAACCGTTGAAGTCGACTCAGGCCACCGACTCCGATGTCAGTGTACGAACCCGAGGGGCCGAGACAGTATCGTAACTGTCGTCCTTCCCTGCAAACAGTTTATATTTAATCTTAACCCTTCCGTAGGGTTTTAAAAAATAATGTCCAGTCCAAAAATAAAGTCCAAAAAGTGTCCAAAAATAAAAAGAAAAATTACAAAAACTAAAACCCTATTTACAGTTTCTAAAAATAAAACAAAATAACTATATACAAAATATTCTTCTTCACTCCTTTCGGATTCCTCTTCTTTCCTTCTTTGGCGATGCTTTCCTTTTATAGTACTTTTTTCTTTCCTTGTAGCTTCGCTCCAATCTGAAAAGAATCGAAAAATACCAAAGGCGTAAAAGAGACAAAAATTCTAAAATAAATAATCTAAAACCTAAAACCTAATACAAATCCGCGTCGGCGGCGCCAAAAATTGATGTAGTTTTGAAAGTGGTAGTAAAGTTCGTTCAACTCGGATTGTGTAAAGGTTTGATTTAAGAACTAAGATAAAAATACTAAAATATTCACAAGGTTGTCACGAATATCGAGAGGTACTGAGACTTAGGATTTCACCACTAATCACATTCAATTGGTTCATATAATGACTCATAACAATTCTAGCTCTTTTGTTGACTCTTTTCTTTGCCAAAAGTAGATTTTATAAAGCATTATATGTAAATCACAAGCATGACCCATCAAAAGTTCCTAAAACCCAGCATGCGACATCAAACAAAATCACAACTAATCAAGAAAAATCATAAATTGACTAAAACAAGTACAAAAGTCATAAAGAATCAATTATAGTTACCAAGTGATTGTGAAATAGGGCTTCCTCCATCATCCCAGTGTTGGGGTTTAGCTCCTCATGTCAAAAAAACGCTCAAAATATTTAATCATGGATCAAATAGGTGTTTTTATTGAAGAAGTGAATCTGTAACAGATTTAATTGTTACAAAATCCACTGTTATGGAAGCTGCCCTTACAAATAAATTCTAACAGGAATAGTTGTTGCAAAGATGTTACAAAGGTATTGGATTTGAAAGATTAGGTAACGGTTTCATGCTAAGTTGCGAAGTGTTGTACGACGTTGTTCTTCAGCAGAAAACGTTGTAAACCACTCTATGACGTTGTTCTTCAGCAGAAGAAACGTCTTCTCTGCAACTCTTGATTTTCACCTCTGCAGCTTCACCAAGCCCTCATCTCGGTCCCCCAAAGTCTCGACTCCCTTCTATGAACTCCCAGAAACTTATATATAGCCAACAGAGCGATTTAATCTCCCCAAAACTTCTCAAAATCTCTTCTTTTCTTTTCTTGGCAGTTACGGCAATAATCTCTTCCCAAAATTGTTTCACGCGTTTCTGAGCTTTCCAACTTATCTCAAACTCTTCCTTAGATAGATATGTATCTTCGGGAAGAGTTTCTTGCCTTTAGTCTTCCTAGAATTCCAAAAATAAGTCATACAGAGACCCGTGCAAAACCTGACTTCTATTTTTTTTTCCGGCTATTCTAGCCAATTTGGGTTCAAACAAAAGACTTCACCAGGCCTGTTTAGGCCTAGGGAGTAAACCCAATCATTTTCAGCCATTGAATCACTCTGGAAATCGATCGAATTCAATCCCCAACTCTGCCAGTTGCATGCATATTTTTCCGCCAAAAACTATAAAACTTGATTCATCTCCTGCGGATTGTCTAGCCAATTCTGGGAAAAAATAAGACCATTACCAGCCCTGTTTAGCCAAGAGGAACAAACCCATTTGATATCAGCCATTGAATCTCCCTAGAACACCTTCAATTCTTCAACCCTAATTTTGTTCTTATTTTCCCTCCAAAATTCAAATTTCAAATGAAGAAGATGACCTCCCCTTATCCAAAGTGAGAGTCCGTATAGTAATTTTCTCCCACGAGCGCAAAAACCACTTTTTTTAGCCAATTTCGCTGCAAAAGCTTATTTCTCCAAAAATACCTACAGGGACATAAAAATCCATAATAAATATAAAATCGAGCACTAATAATATATACAATTGAGATTATATAAGACACAAAAATGTGCCTATCAATTTGCGATGTGAATAGTTTGAGGAAGTATTCTCTTTACCTTATTCGAAGCGTTGGACACAACTTCTGATCTCAACCATGCAAGGAGTTTCATCCAGATTTATCAATCTCAAAGTCTCTTTATCTAATCTTATTCAACTAAAAAAACCATATTTACTTTTTTATGAAGCATCAAAAACCCTCTTTACGTTGATACACCAGTGTGAACACATAAATCACGAGGACACCCTACGTGTTCAAAAACAATGTTGGCACATACTAAAAACTCTTGAATTAAATACCACATGCATAAAATAGACGATACTATCGGTTCATCGACTCAAAGCCCTCGGGCTCATCACTGCCTAGTCGAATAATATCAGGAAAATGATCGTATGAAGAGTAAGACTACAAACACGAACATAAATACGAATCAAAAGGGATATGCGTTGAATATAAAAGTGCTGAAATATAAATAAGATGGAGATTTACGTGGTTCGGCACTAAGGCCTACGTCCACGGGGGTTGGTGTTTCACTATTATTGAATATTTACAAAGACGAATGAATTTTGAATATACATTAATCTGCGGAAGCAGGGGGTTTACTTACTCTTCCTTTTTCTCTCTCTTCAGTTCTCTTCTAAGGATTGTGGATTGGTCGACCCCTTCTATCTTAGTGGATAGGGGTATTTATAGGGTTGAAACGTGGCTCCTACTTATGAGATGCCGTTGCAACCTTATCTTCTTGTGATTTGTTCCCATTATGCAGAGGTCTTTGGTATATGCTGCGGTCTAAGCTTGAATATGAAGATCTATCCTCGCTTATTCCACGATCTGATTGACGCGTGTATATCTCTTGGTATTTAATGCGGGCAGTTGGACGTCCGCTCGTGTCAGACAAGTGTCTCTTAGTCTGGTCACATCCGTGTCTGTAAATCTCTCTCTCATCCGTTGATCTTGGATCTTCCTCGGGATAGGATGTACTAACATCCGAGGGGTATTATCTGGTGCTCCTCTTTGCCATCATACCTCTGTGATCCTCAGTCCTTGACCGTCAGATCTGCTGACCGGTGATATTTTCTGATGAGATGCTCCCCTAGGTTATGAATGCTTATTATTATGTTTTGATTCCTCGCTTTGCATACTTTCCACGTGTCTCTTCCTGTACACGTGGTGGACGATGAAATGTGTACATACAATTTTCCCCTCTTCTTCTGACCTGGGCGTATTTTGCAGTTTAGAAGAAGAAAGATCGTCGCACACGTTTCATCTCTCCTGAAATAACTTCCCCTATAAATATGGGCACGTTCCCCACTTTTGCATTAACTGCTCCTTGGTACGAGGGACATTTATTGTCTTCTCTAGCTTTATAAATAGGAAAGAGAATGTGAAAATAAATTTTATCCTCTTCTTGTCAGTGTTCATCCTCTTCTTGTCAGTGCTCATCCTCTTCATGTGGTTTTTGTTTTCTCTTCTTGTTCTTTAGTCATTTATTATCGTCGTCCTTGTGAGGAAGATAACCTATTTTCAATTTTTCGGACTTTTTCGCTTTCGACTGCTGCTGCCCCTGTATTAAAGATAATTGGATTTCGATTTCTCTGATTTTTCTATCTTCGTCTGGGGTTTGTGCTTGTCGTCCTCTTTTATACAGGTATGGGGTTTTTCATTATTTCTATCATTGATTTATCTTCTGCTGTTTGTATCTACCCGTTTGTCTTCTGCTGCTGTACTTTTGTCTTTGTGACGAAGAACACATATGTCGAAGCATATATGCTTGCCCCTGTTCTTTGTTATAAAGTCTATAAGTCTGTATCTAAGTGTCATCTCTGGAGTCTGATGGGGTATTTCTGATTATTTTCAGATTTTAGGGTTTTTGATGTTAATCCAGATGAACCATCAGTTTCTGGGTTTTTTGATCTTTAGTGATCCCCTCGTATTCTCCTCTAAACTATTTTTGTGTTTCCTTGTAGCTATGTCTGATCATCCGCGGTCTCCTTACCAGACCCCCGCCGTCTAGTCCGCCAAGATCTCCTCCGTGTAGGGATTCTGATAGATCTCCACTTGGGGGAGGTTCCTCTAAATCTTCGCAAACGGATCCTCGCGGTCATAGGGTTTCATCTTCTTCTGGTACGAAGGCTTTGCCTACTAAGAAAGGGGATCCTCCGAAGGGTCCTTCTGGGTCTAGGTACGCTATTAACCGCGCTCCTTCTCGTCCTCATGAAGATTCTAGGAGTACGCAGGCTCCTCCTCCTCGTGATGATTCTAGGAGTGCGCGGGCTGCTCCTCCTCGTAGTGAAACATTGGGTGTTCCGCCCCTTCGCTCCATGGATCCTCCTTCAGTGTCCCTACAGAGTTCTTTGCCGCCTCTCCCAACAGTTTCTTTCAAGGGGAAGTACTCCAAGGGTACTACGTTGAAAGCTGATCCACCTAAAAATCTTCCTTCCAAAAGGAAGGCTTCAGAATTGAGTCCTACGTCAGATTCCGCAGACGAGGAAGAGGCTGCCCCAGTGATACGCAGTGTTTCAGTTGGTAGGAAGAAGGTCATTTTCAAGCATATTGATCTTGAAGGAAAACATGATCTTCAAGCCTTTGAGGTTCGCTTCTATGCCCCTGATGATGATATCACTTACGAACTCATCTCAAAGTATCAGTTTGATGAGTTTCATCTGTTGACTACGGTTGGAGCCTTCGAGGCGGGTCTTATGTTGCCCCTGTATAAGTCGGGTGACTCCTTTTATTATGATGTGTTGGCTAGTCGTGAAGGTTCTTCCACAAACACTCATAATCGTTCTGTGTCGCAATTGTCTGGGAATTATCTTCGTGCACTGAAGGAATGTTATCTGCGGAGCAAGGGGGGGACGACGATGACCTGCTATGTTCCAAATCCTGCTGAGAGAGAGTGGTACACTCCTCAAAATTTTAATAGCTCATTTGGGGATTATGTCAACAGTAGGAATCGTAAATGGTGGAATGTTAGTCTTCGTAACATTGCCGCTCCTCGGGGTGAAATTCGTCTTTTAAGTGAGGTGAGCGATGCCAAGTTGAAGTATATTCCTGGCACCGAGGGATCTGCTAAACGGAAACTCTTTCCTGCTCGTGAAAGGTTTAAGCGTGATCATGATTATGAGTGGCATGCTACTTTCATTGAAATTGTTGGCCCTTGGGATTACGGTTGGATTCCTGGTCCGCGCGGTTGGCGTCCTTCTGAAAACAGCAAGCCTCGTGAAACTCCTCCTGCTCGTTATGGAGATTTCTGTCCTTGGCGTCTGAATTTTGCGGGAATGAGTTTTCCTTACGCTCTTGATGTCGTTGATGGAGATGAGGAGGAGGGTTCTGGTGCTACCCTTCCACCGAAAAGTGCCGCTACTGCCAAGGTACAGTTTCTTCTTATATTCTCTATTCTATTTGCCCCTTTTTTTTCCTTGGTTGAAAAAACATTTTTTAAGTGAGGGAGAAAATGAGCCTTTGTTGGGACGTGTACTGGTTTGTAGGTGTCGAAGAAGAAGAAAATTGGACCCAAACAATCTTCTACTGTTGTGACCGGTGAGACTGAGGTTTATGAGGAGGTTACTAGTCTTGTGAACGAAGGGTTTTCTAAGGATAAAGAAATGTCTGATGGAGAAGAGCGCACTGATACTTCTCCTCCTGATGACGAGGGTGGTAATGGTGAAGAAGAAGTTGTCGCGGGTGGTGATGGTGAAGAAGAAGTTGCCGCGGGTGGTGATGGTGAGTCTGAGGGTAATATTACCGCAGGTGGTACTGGCGAGGGATCTGCCCCTGTTGGCGATAATACTGGTGTGTGTGAATTTGTGGGTGGTGAGGTTGTGGTACTCTGCCCGTTATTTCCCCTGAATTTTCCTTTGGTAGGATATATTCCGCAGGGGAATCCTTTGATGTAAACGCTGCCATGGGTCTTGCCGAAGACTTCTCATTGCTTCCCCAAATGATGATTGGGATCTGCTTGGGAATCTTGGTAAAGAGGGTGCCACTGGTCAGCAGGCTGAAAACGCAGGTGGTCATGCTGAGGGTTGTGATGTCGAAACTTGCGCGGGTGAGGAGGTAACAGCCAAGGGGAAGTCTGCGGTTGAGTCTCCTTTAGAGGATTTCCCTCACTCGCTGATGCCTGAAGGTGAAGATGCCATCTTGGCTTGGATTAAGAAGAAGAATCTGATGTTCGTCCCTAATCCTGCCCCAGTGGTCACTGGTGAGAAGAATTCTGACGCTAATACTCGTCAGACGATGCAATTGTCTTCTGAGGCCCGTGTTGCTGAGATGTGGGAGAAGAATCTGAGAGCTTCGTAAGCTAACCTAGTGGTTGACCCTCTATCCTCTGTTGCTGATATGATGGCCATAGCTGATGGGTACCAATACGGTTTTCCCCAGCAGCGTGTCTTAGAGGTAAATCCTTGTGCTTTTTTCTTCATGATATCCGAACATTGTATTCTTCGTGATATTCGACCCCTTCGGTGTAATAATGTTTGTTGTTTGTGACATAGATGATGAGGAGCGAACATTGTAACCATGTTCTATACCAATTCTTCAAAGCAAAGTCTTTAAAGTTGGAGGCTAAGCTTCGTCATAGAGAAGAGGAACTGTCTGCGGCTGAAGTGGAAAAATGAACTGAGGGCCGTCTTAAGGAAAAGAACAGCTGGGTAACGCTGAGGAGAGTCTTCGTTCAACTTGCTATAGTCCGCAACGAATTGGAGCAGACTCGCAGAAATATCTCGTCCCTCACAGGTTCGTATTTTACGATCTTTCACTCCTCGTGATTCCCTATTTGTACTTTGGTGTTCTGTCTGAGTCTCCCCACCCTATCTTCAGTGGGTGGAGTCCCCGAGCATATATGGCTTCGGAAAGAAAGGGAACGACAGAAATCCCGTATTGCAGAGTTGGTGGGTAAGTTGAAAAGCGAAGCCGTAAAGTGGAACGCTCGTGCTGATGAGCACAACGCCTTAGCAGCTGAGTGGCGTGAAAACGAACACTGATGGTTGATATGCAAAATAAGTACAATCATGACCGTCGTCTGTTTAATGGTACGCTGCTATGGACGCGTGATAACCTGCGGAAGCTCGAGGACATGCTTCGGACTTAGAGGCTAGAGTGCGCCTTTTGGAAGAAGTTACCAGGCTCGTTCTTTCTTAGGCCCCGGGGTTAGGGATAGTATGCTGCGTCTTACCGAAAAGAGAGAATGCTAGGGCTGAGGTTGCGCTCTTAGTAAAGCCCTAGCAGCGTCTCGAGCTGATGTTGCCCGCCAAGTGGAGTCTGAGAGAGATCTTGAAGTGAATGTGTATCGACTCCATAAAAGGATGGGGGAGATGAATGATGAAGTCAACCATCTTCGTCACTTGGATTCAATGAAGCAGGTAGACTTAGACGAGTCAATTTGCTCTTACGAACCTTCAAAGGATTATAAGAAATATCCGACGAATATGACTTTCTTGATGAGGCACGGGACGCAGTTGTTAATGAGTATGAAGAGGCTTCGGCTAATGTCGAAGGTATAACCTCGTTTTATCGAGTGTGATTCTGTTATTTCTTTGTTTTAACCCCTTGGTATTTCTTGTTTTCAGCACTCGAGGGACAGCTTCACGCAGCAAATGATGAGCTTAAAAAAGCTCAATCTGCCTTAGTGCAGCAGGAAGGACAAGCCAACTATTTCAAAGGGTTGGCCGCGTCTCGTGAGGAAGCAGCAGATTGCCTCCAAAGAGGCGGAACGCCTATCTGCATTGGTCTCAGGCCAACCAGCGGACCGCTGTTATCACTATAAAGCTCGATGTCAGTTGGCTGAGGACCAACAAAGTCCTAGACAAGATTGAACTTGATCTTAAAGTCGAACATGGTCTTGTCAAGAATTATCCGCGTCGTCCCCCCCGCGCCCTTGCCTGGTTCTTCTGGGCCTTCTTCAGGTGGTAGCGTACCTTCATCTCGCAAGACAACCCTGTTGATGGAGCTGTATCGTCCAAGTAGATTTCTTTTATTAGTCATAGAAAGTTGATCCTTGTTGATTATATAATTTCGGATCATTTTTTGATGTGTTTCTGCTTTCTTATTATTTGCTGAACTTGTAATCAACTCTTTATGAAATGGATCATCCTTTTGGCATACCTGCGTTATCAATTCATTTTTATTTTAAGTATTGTGAAGTTAAATAGAAATAACTTGCTTTGTAAAAAGTTAGAGTGTTTGGGTGCGACACCGAAGGTAAATACCTTCGTGATCGTCTTGAGACCTGTCACCCCGCTGGCGAATCCTGGGCCAGAGGATTCCCAAACGGTGGGGGCCGAGGCAGCGTTCTAGGATATGGGATGCTTATTTGAAATATTTACATGCACCCATTCCGTCGACCCGCTGCCTTAAAATTGGTTGGGTATCTCTTTCTGCTGGGTGCCTTCCCCCTGGTCTTACACTCATAGACACTGATAGGGGAGCCCTGAGAGATTGTAGATTAACTACTTTCCCCAATATTGTTAATTTTTATGTAATGTACATGCGTTCACCCAGCGGGCCTTTTGACCATTTCGTTTGCTTGAAGATTTCAAAAAGTTTGTTTGATTGATAGGTTGAGGCCTGCTACTCCTCGTCCAGAGATAGAAACATGTAAGCGGTTACGCTGCCTTCTTCTTCTGGTATTCTTCACGCAGATGCAAAGCTGCGCTGCTCCTATGGGTAGTACGGTTTGAGCCATTTAGCATTCCAAGGGTGCGGAGGACCTCGCCTTTCAGATTGCGAAGATAGTAGGAACCGTTTCCCGCAATGTCGTGTATTATAAAAGGTCCTCCCCATGTAGGTGCTAACTTTCCCCATTTCTTCTCTCGTTGATACTGCGGGATTGTTCTTAGCACATACTGCCCTTCTACAAAATTTCGAAGCTTAACCTTTTTGTTGTATCTCTCGCTAATCTCGTTGATAATTTTCCATCTTTTGCAATGCTGCTTCCCTCCTTTCTTCCAGGTCGTCCAGTCTCTCTAACATCATGTCTGTTGTGAGATTTTTCTCCCATGCTTCGGTCTTTGTGGTTGGCATGAGGATCTCTGTTGGGATGACTGCTTCAGCTCCATAAGTGAGGAGAAATGGGGACTCCCCGTGGCAGATCTTCGTGTTGTCCTGTATGCCCATAATACATTGTGTAGCTGTTCACACCATCGCCCCTTGTTCGTCTAATTGCTTTTTGAGGATAAGGGCGAGGGTCTTGTTAGTAGCTTCCGCTTGTCCGTTGCTTTGAGGGTATATGGGGGTGGACTTGTTTCCTTATTTTGAAAGTGTCGAAGAGCATGTCTATGTTTTTCCCCTGTAATTGTTTACCATTATCGGACACGATTTCCGCTGGTATGCCGAACCTGCAAATGATGTTTTGGAATATGAAAGTAAACACACGTCTCTGATCCTGGCTAAGGCTTTGGCTTCCACCCATTTACTGAAGTAGTCCGTGGCTACTATCAAAAATCGTCTTTTCCCTGATCCTTCGATGAAAGGCCCAACGATATCTATGCCCCATTTTGCAAATGGCCACGGACTATCCACAGAATTCAACGTTGTTGCTGGCGTGTATCTTTTTGGCGAAACGCTGACATTCTTCACATCGTCGGGACATTCTTGCAGCATCTTGTATCATTGTGGGCCAGTAATATCCTTGCATTTTTGCTTTGTCGGCTAGTGATCTCATGCCGCTATGATTCCCTGCGTCACCATAATGGATGTCGTTTAGAATTCGATGCCCCTCTTTCCTGGATAAGCAACGTAGTAACGGTCCGAGGAAAGATTTCTTGTACAGGACCCCATCCCGAAGATCATATCTTCCTACTTTGGAGAGTATTTTCCTGGTTGTTTATGATCCGCGGGTAAGGTTCCATCCTTGAGAAACGCATGATCATCATTCTCCAATCATCTTCGTTGAAATCTTCGTCTTGATTTGCTCTTGACAGGATATCTTCTTCGTCAAAATCGTTATGGATGTCTTCTCCCACCTGATCTTCGATATTTTCTTCCACTGTATCTTGATTGTAGCAAAGGAAAATTGTGATGCAATCGAAGGCTCGTATACCCTTGTTATTTTGATAGCTTCGATATCTTGTCCTTCAGCATGGATGATATATATGCTAGGGCATCCGCGTGCCTGAGATCTTCTCCTGCATAAGTGCCGAACTTGATGTTCGGAATTTGTGATGCCAATGTTTGGACCAAGGCCATGTAAGCTGAGAGGGTGTCGTCGTACATTGTATTCGAACCCTATTTGCCGTATGACAAGCTGCGAATCACTTGTCAGTCTTACATCAGTTACCCCCCCTATTATCAAGCGGAGGGCATGTACGACTGCCTCGTATTCGACGATGTTGTTAGTATGCTCTTTGAATTCTAACCTGAGTGCCTGTACGATCCTTTCTCCAGTTGGGGTGGTGATGACAATGCCTATTCCGCCCCTTCCTTATTTTTGGAACCATCAACGAAGACTTCCCATCGTCTTTGACTCGTGGGTTCGAGGACATCAACTGGATCCTTTTTCCTCGTCCTTCTGGTATTCCCCTAATCTCTTCATCGTTGTCCAGGGGGAGGTCTGCTAAGAAATCCGCCAATACTTGGGATTTTTGGGAGTGTTGAATTTCATGATGATGTTGAATTGGTCCAGGTGGGTGTTCCACTTGGCTATTCTCCTACTTTTCCCGCGCTTTTGAGGACTGCTTCCAATGGTGCTTTGCATGGGACGCGGATGAAGTGAGTTAGGAAATAGGTTCTCAGCTTTTGAGTAGCCCATACTAATGCCAGGATGAGTTGTTCGATCTTCGTGTAATTCCTTTCCGCAGAATTGAGGGTCTTGCTGACATAATAGATAGGTTGTTCTATCTTCGTATTGGTTTTGACCAACACTGCGCTAACTGCGTCTTCTGTCGCTGCTATGTACAATGCCAAAACCTCATCAGGATCAGGTTTGTAGGATTGGAATTGAAGCCAGGTATTCCTTGATTTTTGGAAGGCTTCTTCATTCTGCGGTCCATTCAAACTTACTCCCTTTTTTGAGAATATTGAAAAAATGTTTGCATTTGTCCGAGGATCGGGCAATAAATCTGCCCAAGGCTGCTAAGGACCCATTGAGCTTTTGCACTTCTTTTAAATTCTTCGGAGATGGCATTTACTATGGCCTGAATCTTTGCGGGGTCTACCTCAATGCCCCTTTTTGTTACCAGATATCCGAGAATTTCCCTGAGGTGACACCGAAGGTGCATTTTTCTGGATTTACTTTCATGTGATGTTTCCTCATTGCTTCAAAATATCTCTCAGGTCTTGGTGATCTTTGCGCAGCCTACTTTTGACGAGCATGTCATCAACGTAGACTTCTAGGGTACTACCAATCCATGGCTTGAAGATAGCATCGACCATTTCTGGTAAGTTGCCCCTGCGTTTCGAAGTCCAAGGGCATTCTAGTGTAGCAATAAAGGCCGTGCGGGGTGTAGAATGATGTGTGTTGTTGATCTTCTTCTGCCAGGGCTACTTGGTTGTAACCAGAATATCCATCCATGAATGACAGCTCTTCGTACCCTTCCACTGCTTCAACCAGTTGATCTATGCTCGGTAGTGGATAGCTGTCTTTTGGACATGCCTTGTTGAGGTTAGTAAAGTCGATGCATATCTAACCCCTCCGGTTTTCTTAGGAACGATGACCATGTTCGAGATCCATGTTGGTTACTTGACTTCCTTGATGAAGCCTGCTTCTAGTAATTTCCGGAGCTCTTTCTCTACTGCCTTATGATACTCCGGTGCAACTTTTCTTATTTTTTGCCTGAAAGGCGGCGTGCCTGGTTTGTTGCGTAACTCGTGTTGGATTATTTTTGGATCAATCCCCGACATGTCTCCTAACTTCCAGGCGAATACATCCGCGTATTCTTTAAGTAGTTTGGTTAAGGAAGCTTCTCTTTCTTCGTTCATTATGGTCCCTATTTTGATCATCTTCGGATTTTCTTCCGTTCCTATGTTGATTTCTTTTACGGGCTCCACTGGTGTGAACATCGGCTTTGGGTCCCCAAGGACAGGGACGTTCTTTAATTGCTATTTGTTATACTCTTTCTCTTCGCTGGATGGTGAAGTACTTTCCTCTGTGTTAAGAATATTATAATTCTTTGTCAAGCCCTTCCCCGCGGTTTCCTTGAGGAACAGGTTTATGGCCTTTTCTTTCGCAGCTTCTTTGTTTTTGGTCCTTCGGGTTTTTCGCTGCTCTTCCTGTTCGTTGTTAATACGATCCTGAGTGGCCTGACACTCCTTTGCAGAGACTCGATCTCCCTTGATTTCCATTACTACCTCGGATGTAGGGAATCTGAGATATTGTTAGTAATTTGCTTCCACTCCCTTGAGTTTGTGTACCCACTTTCGGCCAATAATGGCATTATAGGGGGATGGGGCGTCTACCACGCTGAACCGTGTTTCTACCTTCATGGGACCAGCGTTTACCTGCAACACGATGTCTCCCAATGGCTTTGTTGGCGCTCCGTTGAACCCGTAGATGGTGTAATAAGAGGACATCAACTGCTTATCATTAAGCTTCATCCGTTTGAAGGTGTCGTAGAATAGAACATTAACTGAGCTTCCCCCTTCAATGAGGATATTTTTGAGGTTACATCCGGCCACTGGTAGTGTGAGAACCAAGGGATCGTTATGGTCTTCCATATCTTCTTCGATATCTTCAGTATCGAAGATGATAGGTGTGTCCATCCACTCTTCGTGCTCGTCCACCTCTACGCCATCAATCTTACATAATTCGCAGTGATCTTCGAATTGCTTTCTTAGCCTCTTTCCTATCTATGCTGTAAGTGAGGGTCCTACGGCTTCGGAACACGAAATGGTGTTGATTGTGCGGTTTCCCTCTGGAAGTTGGACTTACTTGGTTCGTTTGGATCTATCCTCGGTGACTTCCTTTTGTATGTATTACTTGAGTTCGCCAGCATCAATCAACTTTTGGATCATTATTTTGAGGTTTTTGAAGTAATGATACTCACAGTAATCTTTTGACTTCTCGGTCCTTGGGGGCTGTTTTCCCTTAGACCATGGCCACTCCAAATTTTTCCTTCCTTAAATCTCTCGCAAGATCCGAGCGTAGCTAGCATTGAGCTTCGTATAAACCTGATCTTCGAATATTCGATCGCCTTTTTGTCGATCATCTCTTCGTTCCTTCCTATCTTCGTGTGGTCGTTCCATTGAGCTATTCCTTTTGGCCCCGCTGGTTTGTTCTGCGGAATTGGTACGGTGAGATATTTGCGTTTGTGCCCTCGGGTTCTCACGCTGGATTTCTTCAAGACGAGCATATTTCTCAATAATTATTCGAAGATCTCCTTCTATCTTAGGTACGCTTCCGTGGATCTCAACAAACAGTGGACTCATTCGGTCTAATCCCCGTTTGTAGCAGTTGATTCTTACTACGGGATCTACACTCCCTATAGCTTGGCAGATCTTATGCCATCTGTTGGTGTATTCCCTTGTATTCTCCTTGTAACCAATTGCCAGTGAAAAGAGTTTATCCATTCCGGTGTTGACAGCTTTGTTGTACATGTAGGTTCTCAAGAATTTCTCTGCGAGTTGATCGTAGGAATTGATGGAGTCAGGTGGCAGGTTATGAAACCAAGACAAAGCCGACCCCTTCAGACTTGATGGGAAATACCTACAGAGGACGGCGTCGTTTTGACTCCATCGGGATAAGATACGATTATAATACCGGATATGTGCCGCGGGATCAATGGATCCGTCATAGCATTCAAAAGTTGGGACAGGGCACTTCAGCGGAATAGGGGTGTTTGCCAGGAGAAGAGTTAGGGGCATGGAGTTAGCCTCTTTCATCACCTCTTCTAGCCTTCCTCCGCCTTGTCTGGATTTTAACTGCCTGATCTCAGCCATCATCTCATCACGCAGCTCTTCCATCGCGCAGTAATGTCCCACGTTCTCGTGCTCAGTTGAGCGTTTATTTCTTCGGTCCTCAGTGTCATAATAATCCGAGTCTTCGGCGTCATAATCCGGATCAGATGCACTGCTTCCCCTAGCGGCGTTTGCTAGGATGATTCTTCGGTCTCGATTAGGCTCTGGTGCCTTTGAATTTGCTTCGTCCAGTTGTTGGGTGGTCTTCGTGCTTTGGGAAATCCGATCTTTTAAGTCTTGATTCTCTCTGGCCAGCAGAGCTACCGCATCTGCGTAGACCTGCTGGCTCTTCTTAATTCTTCGAGCTCTGCTACAACAGAACTTAAGAGAGAGAAATAAGAATAATAAGTAAACCCCCTGCTTCCGCAGACTAATGTATATTCAAAATTCATTCGTCTTTGTAAACATTCAATACATAGTGAAACACCAACCCCCGTGGATGTAGGCCTTAGTGTCGAACCACGTAAATCTCCATCTTATTTATATTTCAGCACTTTTATGTTCAACGCATATCCCTTATGATTCGTATTTATGTTCGTGTATGTAGTCTTACTCTTCATACGATCATTTTCCTGTTATTATTCGACTAGGCAGTGATGAGCCCGAGGGATTTGAGTCGATGAACCGATAGTATCATCTATTTTATGCATGTGCTATTTAATTCAAGAGTTTTTAGTATGTGCGAACATTGTTTGTGAACACGTAGGGTGTCCTCGTGATTTATGTGTTCACAGTCTGGCGCTAGAAACAGGGATTCTCTTTGGACAATCCCTGTTTCTAGCGCCAGATTGTGAACACATAATTCACGAGGACACCCTACGTGTTCACAAACAATGTTCACACATACTAAAAACTCTTGAATTAAATAACACATGCATAAAATAGATGATACTATCGGTTCATCGACTCAAAGCCCTCGAGCTCATCACTGCCTAGTCGAATAATATCAGGAAAATGATCGTATGAAGAGTAAGACTACAAACACGAACATAAATACGAATCATAAGGGATATGCGTTGAATATAAAAGAGCTGAAATATAAATAAGATGGAGATTTACGTGGTTCGGCACTAAGGCCTACATCTATGGGGGTTGGTGTTTCACTATGTATTGAATGTTTACAAAGACGAATGAATTTTGAATATACATTAGTTTGCGGAAGCAGGGGGTTTACTTACTCTTCCTATTTCTCTCTTTTAAGTTCTCTTCAAAGAATTGTGGATTGGTCGACCCCTTCTCTCTTAGTGAAGAGAGGTATTTATAGGGTTGAAACGTGGGTCCTACTTATGAGATGCCATTGCAACCTTATCTTTTTGTGCTTTGTGCCCATTACGCAGAGGTCTTCGGTATATGCTGCGGTCTAAGCTTGAATACGAAGAGTTATCCTCGCTTATTCCACGAGCTGATTGACGCGTGTATATCTCTTGGTATTTAATGCGGGCAGTTGGACGTCCGCTCGTGTCAGACAAGTGTCTCTTAGTCTGGTCACATCCGTGTCAGTCAATCTCTCTCTCAGCCGTTGATCTTGGATCTTCCTCGGGATAGGATGTACTAACACCCGAGGGGTATTATATAGTGCTCCTCTTTGCCATCATACCTCTGTGATCCTCAGTCCTTGACCGTCAGATCTGCTGACCGGTGATATTTTCTGATGAGATGCTCCCCTAGGTTATGAATGCTTGTTATCACGTTTTGATTTCTCGCTTTGCATGCTTTCCACGTGTCTCTTCCTGTACACGTGGTGGACGATGAAATGTGTACATACAACCAGTTAATATTACTTCCCGATCCTATCGTAAACTTATTTTCTTTTCTTCCTCTAACACATCCAATGCCAAAAGAAAGTTCCTTAAAAACTTCTGATAATGGATCAGGAGATCCTTACCATTGGTTTCCAAACACCAAGGACCCAGATTTGTCAAGTTGTTGCAATAGTTAAACCAAACCAAGAAAACTCTTGGTAAAGCCTTCATGGCTGATCCTGTAGAAACAACTTTGGTGTATAATCACTTCTAAAAACGTTAGTGAAGTTGACTGCCAAACATATAAACTATATGAAAGAAAATAACATCAATATATACAACCATACATTTTTAGAGTTATAATGAAAGTAGCGTTAATGTATATAGATTTTCCTTGAAGTGGCGTAACCTAAAGAAACATGAAAAGAATTGTCTGAAAAGTTGCAAACCTTAGTGAAAAGACGCATTTTTTCATTTGTCCAAGCTCCAACTTTCCAACATCTTCCCACCGAACCAAAGCCGAATCCGTTTTTGCTGTTGTTAGACCTGTAAAACGAAGCATTGTGCATTCTTCCATTGTACGTATCATATATGCCTGAATTAGAATCAGATGTCGCACGCATAATTTGATGAAATAAGTTTCTCGATGAACATAACAAAAAGTTACAATAGAATCAAAGTATGCATAAGGTTTTGGTGATGGAACGTATCTGTATAGAATATGATGCTTCTTAATTCTCGCTGCAAGAAGCCTAATTAACTTTAGTACAATATACATTTTTTGAAAACCCAAATACGGAACCATAAATCATCTGTAAAAAGAAGATTTGTATAAGAATTTTCGTTGCAAGATTTAAGCCCGGTGAGAAGGATGAAGAACATAAGGAGATGAAGGACTTATAAGCAAAGGTGCGGCTAGCGTTTCCAGCGAGAGCATAACTTCTCCGGAATTTCTGTAACGCTTCCAGCATCATCGTGGATATGTATGGAAATCATACCACATTAAGATCCTGTTAGTTCCTTTGTGGTGCCATTATATCAATCTGCGTCAGTAATCTCCGCCCATGTATCGTTCTTCTGTTTTAATAACTCAGTTTATATAGGGTTCAAAATTAGCCAAAAGACGTGTCTCTTGATGCATTACTATTTAACAGAAGACGTGTCTTCTCACAGTAACTAAAGTGAACAGATACTAATTAAATAAACGGAGGTGTTTTCTCATAAAATGTTTCCCTCCGTATCTTTTTTTTTGATACGCATTAAAGCTCCATATCTTTATATACTTAAACCAACGGATGTGTCTTCTCATGATCATTCCGTTGAATAAAAACCCAAGCTTTCATCAACCTCTTGCTCAGATTTGGTCCTTTTGCACCAGATCTGAGAAAGATTTATTTTCTTTTTTAGGTTTTAATCATTATTTAATCAAATAAAATATGTTTTTTATTGTTTTGATGTCTTTCGGCATATTTCTTCGCCATATGGGGCGATTTTTCTTCGTCATTTTGGACGATTGAATCTTCGCCTTACGGACGATTTTTTCAAATCTTCATGGTTGGATCCTGGCTTGCTATTCTCGGTTCAAAAACATCAATCATTCAACACGGTATCGCTTTGAATCTATTTTTAACATAAGAGATTCTGGGAATCCAGGTTCGTTTGGGTATACAAGATTTCAGGAAGAGTACTCCTTTCTTTCAGGAGCATCTCTTATCAAAGAAGAAGAAAATCAGATTAAATGGTCGGATTGATTCCGGATAATACCATCATTTTTCCCTACTACATAAACAAAGGTTGGATATCTTTACGGTTTATCACTATTTCTCTTCGCGATATACTTGTAATTGATATCTTTAATTGTATTAGGGGTTTAATCATCTTGTATTTTGATGTTTTTGTTATTCTTGTAAGCGATCATGTAATCAGTATTTTGATTTGAATGAATTGAAATATGTTGATTGACCAAAAGAAAAAAAATGATCATTCTAAGTGACCGTTGGGATGCCTTCTGGAAATTCCTATTGTGTCTTTTAATGGTTAATTGACTATTGGGATTGCCTACAGGATTATGTCTCATATATAAGAGTAGCCAATCAGATACCGATGACATGAGAAGATTGTGCTGACATGGCTTCACCAGAATCAAGATTGATTGTGGTGCTGACATTTGGCGACTTGGGGTCCCTAATTATAAAGAAAGATATTGTTATATTTGGTTAGGTATATTGGCGATTTAATATTCCGTGATTTTTTTTCTTGATCAATTTAGGAAAATATATTTAGAATATTGTTATTTTTAGTTAGTTATATTATAGTTATTATGTTCACGAATTTTTTTTTCTTTGTTGATAAATATAGAATGAGTGATGTAGAAAATAATGAATGCGAAATTGGGGATAAAAAAAACAATAGGGGGATAGATATAAGAAAATGACAAAAACTGGATCCAGATATCAATTCGGGGTCACCCCTCATCTAAGTATTTTACGTATTACCTAATCTACTCCTCACTAATCAGGATTAGTGATTAATAATAATTAGTAAAATCATAAGATTTTTGATCAATAATTAGTGTGTGTTTTATCTGAATTTGGGTGAGTGAGGTGAGAGTAGAAGGAGGGAAAAATATTTTTGAGTGGAAATTTTTTTGTGAAAATGGAAGATGATTGTGAGGAGAGAATTGCAGCTGCTGAATCTTTAGCTCAACTACAACAAGGAGCATATCTTGAATCTTCAGCTAACGACAACAACTCTCAATTGCAACTCTTTGTTGAGTCAACAACCTTGAATGATGATTTTGACGAGTATGGAGAGTTTTTCGAAGAAGCTACACAAGAAGGTAAACTTGCACAACATGCAAGCATCCCCAATACACAGGTAAAGCTGCTAGGAGGTTGAAAAATCGATTTTTTTCTTTAAACCCGCCATTTTTTCAACTGTAAAACCTCGTTGCCGGCATAGAAATGGTATGAATACCATGCCGACAGACTCATTACCGGCATAGTATTCATACTACGACCATGCCGGTAGAGCGATATCCCCCATTTTGAATATTGATCCGACATAGTATTCTACCAAAAAACTATGCCGGTACGCAGTTAATTTTTTACCTACCAAGGAATATACTACGGAATAATAAACCGGCATGGTTTCATTGATAGGTTACCATGCCGGAACTGCATGAAAAACATACAGGAAACATTTCCATCTAAGACCAAATACCGGCGTGGGAAATTAATAAACATCAATGCCGGAACTCCGTACCGGCGTGGTACCATCAATATCGAGAATGTCGGCAGCGCAACCGGCGTTGTTAAGTTTCAAATTTACAATGTCGGTACCTACCAAAAAACATACAGGAATAAATGTTTTCCAAAGATAAATACCGGCATTACATATGAATTATTTTTAATGCCGGAAGCGTACCGGCTTGGGACAATAAATTACGAGAATGCCGGCACCTTTGCTTCTGGCGTTGCTGTCTAATGAATCTTTTATGCCGGAATATGTTTCAAATTTGGTCTTCAGTTTTGGTTAAGTTCGACTATGCCGGGACATTGGTGGAGCATGCCGGTACAGGTTTCCGGCATAGTGTTTTAATTTCGCTTGGAACTAATTTTCATTCGATCTTTAGGTGGTGACATATATTGATCCAACAAATGCAAAGCCGCTTCATCGGGATACGTCGGAATACTATAAAATACCTCCGGTATGTGACCAAAGAATATTTTTCACATAGTATCTTGAACTTTACTAATGGATTGATAGTGACGAACCTTCTAATGAACGTGAAATTGATCTTATGTAGGGAATAATATATCGAAATGAAGTAATCGCTTGGGCTAAAGAGAAGGCTCTTAAGAACATGTGTGTGTTGGTGAGGAATACCGAACGTTCAAAGAGGCGTTTTGAGATGGCTTGCGAGAGAAGTGGGAAATACAAGGAGAAGAATAGCCACAAGAGAAAGGATTATGTATATCCAAAAAATACTAATAGGGTATACAAGACTCGTACGAGGAAGAATAATTTCCCGTTTAAGCTTGTATTCCGTTTAAATGACATGAAAAACTGGGATTGTGAGGTTTTGTGTGGCTGTCATAACCACCTGGATCCGAAAGATTTGTTGGTCACTCCCTAGTTGCGAAGCTAAAACCTCATGCGTTCGAGGATGTAAAGAGATTGAACAAACACTTATCAAACCGAGACAAATTCTCATAGGCTTCAAGGAAAAGGATGGGTCTAACGTGTCTTGTCTACGTACAATTTATAGCGCACAAGCAACTATTAGAAGGGTGGAATGGGAAGGTAGGTCCGTTATGCAAGAATTTGAGAAGATAGCTTGGGATTACAACTACACGCGTATCATTAAAAGAGGTCCGGACGAGAAGCCCCTTCAAATAATCATTTCACATCCTTTGCTTTCACAATTGGCAAATACATGTTGAGGTGTTCTTTTGATGGATTGTACCTACAAAACAAACAAATACAATATGTCGTTGTTCAATATCGTGGGGAAAACCTCGGATAAGGTAACATTCACATTGGTTTGGTGTTTAACGGAAAACGAGAGGGACTATAATTTTCATTGGGCATTACGACAATTGAAATTATTCTTCCGGGAAAATCAACTTCCGAGGGTCATCGTAACCGATCAAGATGACACATTAATGAAAGCAATATCCGACGTCTTCTCGGATGCACAAAATTTCCTATGTACGTCTCATATACGTGAAAATCTCAAAAAAACTTGCCATGCCTTGCTTGAACCCACTAAGGCGGATATTAAGAAGAGAATGATTGTTCAACTAGAGGAAGATGTTCGAAAGAACAAATTATCCCCCGAAGAAGAAGAAGATGAGAGAGGCAAGATAAAGGAGCGAGTGGACAAAGAACATGCAGAAAATCATAAAAAGTGGTTGGAATTTCTAAGAGATTGGGAGAAAGTTTATTGGTCTCTTACCGAGGTTATGTACGAAAAGATATTGGAGAAGTTTATTGCCGATTGGAACGAAGTTTATCCGACTGCCGTCTGGTATTGTCGGACTCAATGGTTGGATAAGTTCAAGGAAAAATTTGTGCGTGCATGGACAAACCGGTATAGACACTTCAAGAGTGAAGCAACTAGTGCAGCGGAGTCCGCTCATGGGAGATTTAAAGATCTCATCCAGTCCGGTCAAGGAAATGTGGTTACGCTCACCGAGGCAATAGAGCGATACTTTAAGGCTGATATCAATAGGATCAAGGAGGCTTTTGAGAAAAGCTCAATGGAAAGGATGACTCGATTTCTTCGTTATGGTAAGTTTCTCCAAGGAATATAATTCAACGTCTCTCATTGGGAAATAAAACATATGATGATACAAATGGGATATGAGCGAAATTACGGAAAACCGGGGGATGTGTGTATTTGTCCCGACATGTATTCATTGGGGATTCGGTGTCGTCATATGCTTGTGAAGTATGAAGAAGTTATACCTATTGAGGTTATTGATCCGTTTTGGAAGCAACTATCTTTCGACCTTCCCCCTTCGGAAGCTCCTGGACAATCACCATGGGATACAAAGGAGGCCAAGGAATTCTATGAAGCTTACTCACGTGGAAACTCGGCTAACTGACAAGTATTGTTGAGCCAACTAAGTCTAATTACACGCCCATGGATAGCACAAAGTGAAGAGCCAAGAAAGGGAGATCCAATAGGTAGACCACAAACTAAAACGTCAAGGAGAAAACAAAGGGTAGAATTGAAAGAAATGACTCAACGTGAAGAAGAACTCGCGGCAAGTAAGAAACGATATCTAACCGCATGTGAGATTTCGGAACAAAGGTTTGTGGAAGCGCAGGTTCCAAACAAAAGAGGTAGGCCAAGGAAGGAACCGCTATCAAGTCAACAACAAACGAAGGATTCCGTATCCACACCAAAATACAACTCATCGGAGGTTCCAATGAAGAGGGGTAGGCCGCCAAAGGTATCAACATCAAGTTACAAAGAACAACAAGGTGAGCATTCTGAAGCCATACCCATAGTCGATCTAGCGGAGGTTCCAAGGAAAAGAGGTAGTCCGCCAAAGGTATCAACATCAAGTGACAAAGAACAACAAGGTGAGCATTCCGAAGCCATACACATAGTCGATCTAGAGGAGGTTCCAAGGAAAAGGGGTAGGCCTCCAAAGGTATCAACATCAAGTGACATAGAACAACAAGGTGAACATTCCGAAGCCATACCCATAGTCGATCTAGCGGAGGTTCCAAGGAAAAGGGGTAGGCCTCCAAAGGTATCAACATCAAGTTACATAGAACAACAATATGACGAGGCAAAGGTTGTGACAAACCCAAGTGATAACAAAGTTGATGTAGTTTTAGTTCCAAGGCGAAGGGGTAGGCCAAGGAAGTACAGACTCCCATCACATATTGAAGACAGTGCAAGTGTAGAGATTGCAGAGGATGGTTTGGATACAATCAAGTTAGAAAAGGGTAATGTGAAGATGTATAAGGATCCCAGAACAGGTGGGACAATTAGAAGTTATCATACCAAGATACAGTCTTACATATACCAACTTCCTGAGGTTATTCGCGAGTATATTGTATATACGGATGATGTCGATGGAGATGGAAATTGTGGCTATCATGCTGTGACAGAACAATTAGGATTCTTTGAAACGGCAGTTAGTAGAGGCATGACACCATGCCGATATGCTAGAAAGAGGATGGCCGAACAACTTGTGAACAAGAGGATCTTTTATGAGTAATTGCTTGGTGTAGGCGAGGGGTTTCACTAATTTTGGGATACGTTGGCCTTATCAAAGAAACCTCTTCAAGAGGAGGAGATTCAAGTTAATACGTGTGGAAGCGATGATGAGTAATTTCAATATATGTGGTTCACTAATACGCAACCTTTTGTTTTTTTGGAAGTTTGAATTGTAAATACCGGCATAGTTGTGTTTTATAATTATGACGCCGGAACCATGGTGCCGGCGTAGATTATTGTTTTGAAATCATGCCGGAAATATAGAAAAACATCCAGAGAAATTTATAAACTAGTGAGGAGAATCACTAATTTTGGGATGCATTGGCCTTATCAAAGAAACCTCTTCAAGAGGAGGAGATTCAAGTTAATATGTGTGGAAGCGATGATGAGTAATTTCGATACATGTGGTTCACTAATACGCAACCTTTTGTTTTTTTGGAAGTTTGAATTGTAAATACCGGCATAGTTGTGTTTTATAATTATGATGCCGGAACCATGGTGCCGGCGTAGATTATTGTTTTGAAATCATGCCGGAAATATAGAAAAAACATCCAGAGAAATTCATAAACTCTCCCTGTATGTTTTAAGTCTACTACCGGCATTCACGGATTATTATTAAAGACTGCCGGTGCTAAAAACCGGCATAGACTTCGACCCAAATTCTATGCCAGTAGGGAAAATTCAGTTTCAGGTGAATCTGAGGTTGGAAACGGCATTGCATTCATCCAAGATTGAATGCCGGAATACAAAACCGGCACTGCATTCATACATATTTCAGTGTCGGTACTCACTGAAACTCAACTGTTTCAGTTAGGGTTCGCGATTCTAACCTGAACCCATTGTTATAAATCGATTTAAACACTCATAAAGTAGTTTAAAATCACTTACCTTCTCACAGAAGCCATGGTTGCGAGAAGTTGATTGTCCAAATCCGCTGATTCTTCTTCTTCTAGCTCTCGAGCAATCTTAGCAATTCTTCGTTCGTGTTTTTTTTTTGACCTATCGATTTTGACGATTGGGCATTTATTTTCTTTCGTGGAGGCATTGTTTATGATTTGGGTAGGTTAATCGACGAAGAAATTTTTGAATCGACGAAGAACGGATGAAGAACGATGAAGAAAAAAAATTTCAAAACCTAACCCTAACAGTGCCGGTACTGTTTTTAGAGAATGGGAGATATATGGATTTGGTTTTTGATTTTAAGTTTTAGTAGAAAGGATGGTCTTTTCATAATGTTTTTTAATTAATCAAAGGGTATTTTAGTATTTTCATACCCAAAAATCACCCCTTAGCACACACCATGGGTTGGGGGAAGTAATCAATATCCCCCAATTACTCCCTCCGTTTCTAAAAGACAGTCCGGTTTGACTTTGTCAAGATATTAAGGAGGCTATAGTAGTTTACATTTCTACCCTTAATTATTTGCCTAATTTATTTCAATAAATATGTTAGTAATAAAAACTACCAAAAATTGTATTGAGATTGTAAATAGGAAATAAAAAAAAGGAACTAAAACATATCGATTTATAGAAACAGTATCAATAAAGATTGTATACTTATGGAGTATAACCTTAATAAAAAATTTAATTTGGAACCATACATATATTGTCTTCAAAAAGGATTAAAGGATATATTTTTTTCCTTAATTATACAGATTTTCATTAATATTCTAAATTGGGTCTCATTAAAAAATAATTTATGAATATAAAAAACTTAAGAGTATGTTAGAGACATCATTGGAAAAATATGACTATAAACAGAAGCTGGACACATTTTTAAAACAGACCAAAATGGAATAGAGGACGGTCTTTCAGAAACAGAGGGAGTACTTTTTTCCCCCAATTGCGCGTTCAAAAGAATCTCTGGATTAATTTTAGAAAAATATATTTTTAATATTGTTAATTTTTTTACCCTATATTTATTGGATTTGTTACCTTGTAATCACATATTAGATTTTTCAAGATGATACTAATAATTATTCATAGATTTTTTACCTTAAAAACAATCTAAAAAATATAAAATATGATTTTTTTACCCCATAAACTTTTTTATCCGATTTTCTGGAGTTTTGTCATAAATATTGGAAATCAACATAGTAATTTAAATTTTTAAATTTAACATATTAATTTATTTTTTTGGATATTTATCATAAATACTCGAAATTAATATAATAATTTTTTTAGAAAAATTTGACGGATATGATTTTAAATTATCATGTAAACTCGGTATAATTATACGTAATAATTTAGGTCGTCCAATCAAAGATCTAAATATTAATTTAAAATATAAATTAACATAGTAATTTTTAGATGTTGTCAGTTTTAATGCATAAACATGGCTGAATTTTCTAGATGTTTATTATTAATACTAAAAATTAATATAGTCATTCTTAGATTTTTTTTGCCTTATAAAAGATTCAAAAATATAAATTTTATTATTTTATTCCATAAATATGTTGATTTGTTTTTTTATTTCACTTATAAATGTACGATATTAATATAATAGTTTTTTTTTATTTTTTATTTTTTATAATAATAAAATTATAAAAGATTCAAAAAATATAAATTTTATTATTTTATTCCATAAATATGTTGAATTGATTTTTTTTATTTTAATCATAAATTTTTGAAATTAATATAGTAGTTTTCTTTGACATTTTTAGATTTTTTTCCTTATAAAAGATTCAAAAAATATAAATCTTATTATTTGATTCCATAAATATGTTGAATTGATTTATTTTTATTTAAGTCATAAATGTACGGTATTAACTTAATAGTTGTTTTTGTTTTCTGGATTTTTTGATAATAAATATATGAAATTATAAAAGATTCTAAAAATATAAATCTTATTATTTTATTCCATAAATATGTTTAATTGATTTTTTTTATTTTAATCATAAATGTTAAATTAATATAGTATTTTTTTTTCAGGATTTCACAATAAATACATGAAATTAATGTAGTAATTTTCTAAATAATGAGGGTCGCCCGTCGTGTGTGTCCCAACTACCCACCCAGTCCGCGAACTTGAGCAGGCTATATCTAAAACCGGTTGTTCTTGAACTCATGTTTATTTAAACTAAGGAATGCTTTTGCAAACCATGCCTATAAAGTTCATGAACCGATTCGAGTGAATCAAACCGTTTTTGCTTCGATTGTGTCTTGTGTAGTTACATAAGATCTAAGCAATTGAACAACTCTCTAACTAGTTCATTTGAGTCATTTGAACTAGTTATGGTGAAGAAGAATATGGTTGATATGAAAGTAATCATATGGCTAACCATTTGGTTAATTCTTGTTGAACCAACAAATGTTAATGTTTGGGAACGGTTCGTAAACCCAAAATTGGGCATTTCATTTGTGTGTAACAAGCTAAGTTTTCGATCCAACGGTTGAGAAATATTAGCTTGAATCTAATCATGTTTTCATCTAATGGTGAATATTGAATGCTTTGTTACCAAGCTAACATTGATTGCAAACCCTGATTTGAAAACTATATAAGGGAAAACTCTAGCAACTGGGAAACCTAATCCCCACACCTTACGTGTGATACTAGTTGCATAGCTAGAGATGATTCTCCTTTAACCTTTGGTTTCTTCTTCTAAAACCAGGTTAACGACTTAAAGTCTTCATTGGGATTGTGAAGCCAGACCGATACTACTTTTCTTGTAGTTTCATGATATGATCTTGTTGCTTCTATCGTACGAGTACAATTGAAATAATTGGCTTGAGATTTTATATCTCTGATAGGCAAGATAGAAAAGTAATCACAAACACTTCGTCTCATCATTTGTGATTCCACAATATCTTTTTTCGCTACATCGATTAAGATTATTGTGAGGTGATCAATAATACTAGGATGTTCTTCGGGAATATAAGACCATTTTATTGATTGGTTCCTGTTCACCTTGATTTATCAAAAGACGGAACAAAACTCGTATGCATATTCGTGGGAGACGGATTTATCTATTACCGTAGACTTTTCTGTTTGATACAGATTTGTTTATTAAAGTCTTCGACTTTGGGTTATAACAACTCTTAGTTGTGGGTGAGATCAGCTAAGGGAATCAAGTACGTAGAATCTTGCTGGGATCAGAGGCATAGGAGCATAACTGTACCTTGGATCAGTTTGATATTGATTGGGGTTCAACTACAGTCCAGATCGGAGTTAATTTGAAGTAGGCTAGTGTCTGTAGCGGCTTAATACAGTGTGTGTTCAATCTGGACTAGGTCCCGGGGTTTTTCTGCATTTGTGGTTTCCTCGTTAACAAAATTCTGGTGTCTGTGTTATTTCTATTCCGCATTATATTTGTTTATATAATTGAAATATCACAGGTTGTGCGTTGTTCAATCAATTAGAATATCCGACCTTTTGGTTGTTGATTTAAATTGATTGACACTTGGATATTGGTCTTTGGTACCATCCAAGTTATCTCTCTTTGATAAAGACTCGCAGATTTCTATTTGCTTGAGTAAAGATCAAATCAAGAGATTGAGATATAAACTCTTTGATATACTTTTATCTAGATTGAGTCTGACTGTCTAGTTGATTATCTAGAAAGTATACTGGAGTTTGTGCATACAGATTGCTCATCGAATTTTCGGGTGTGATTGTTGCACCCCTACTTTTTCAGAAAGTAACAGAACTTTAGTCCCTATGGAACGAACCGTACTCGCACACTATCCAATAGATATCCGTGCTCTTGCGGTCTATAATTAAAATCACATTAAGAGCCTTTACCATAATGACCACCAAAGAGATTCATCCCTTCTTTAAATATTTGATGAAAGACCACAATCAAAAAGTGAAGTTTGTTATTCTAGCAAGATATCCTTAGCCAAGAAAACTTCGTATTTTTGTTGTTTTTGGTGGAGCCGACTACTAGTATTAGTTGTAATACTATACCGGAGAGGAAAGTACCCTAATTATGAGAAGTCTCTTACGTTCGCTCGTTTAAAGACTTTTGTGGGATCAATAAGCTCTAAAAAGTACTGTTGGTGGCAAACTAGATAATTACATTGTTATTAGTTTTCGATTATTAATTTGATTGACTAAGGGTTGTCGAAAATTTAATTGCACCTAGTTTGATTATTCTTGAGAGCCTTCTCTTCTGATATAAGGTCACTCAAACTAGATTAAAGTATCGATGTGATCTTGAGAACTGTCTTTAGATCTGAAGACAACTTGTGATCATCCATTGTTAACAGACTCCATTTTATGCATGATCGATCATAAGTGGAATCAAGTTTTGTGTGCATGTACAATTGAAGACAATTGAAAATTTGAAGACAAGAAAACTTTCCTAATTGGTTTCGCATCTTGTGATATTACTTCGGGCACACATCTTGATTGGTTGGGATCCGACTAAGATCTTATTTATCTTTGATATGATAAAGTATCCGTACAGATCGGCAACTATCATTTGGTGGTATTCTTCAATATCAAAATATGATAGTTTGTGAGTTTAGATCTGATTATTTTGGATCTTGATTGATCTTACCCAACAAAGGAGTTTGCCTGTTAAACTGAAGATACTTTGTAAAAACTCAACACATCTTTATTCTTATAGATTAATAGAGTAATTACCAAACATCTTTGTTCATTTACTGTTTGGAAGACGATTAAGAGGAGTTGAATGCTGAAGATTTAATATCGGAAAAGCAACTCAAGATACTGATTTCTATATTGGGATTCACGTTTGTTGGCCAGATGGTTGTATGCGCAGGAATACTGGAGGAACTAAGTAACTAGGTGTAAATTACCTTGTCTCAATTATACGAAGTTGGCGTTTTTTTTTGTATATCGGCTTAATTCTGAGAGTATTCAAAACTGGACTAGATCCAGGGTTTTTCTGCAGTTGCAGTTTTCTCGTTGACAAAATCTTGATGTGTCATTTACTTTACTTACGCATTATAATTGTTTAGTTATAATAAAGTAAATAACACTTGTACGTTAATTCAAGACACTTGATAGTGATCCTATAATATATCTGTTTTATACCGTAACTATTATCAACTGTATACCTTGTTGTTGTATTGCTGGACTTTGTCCATAGACGATCAATCAAGGTATCATACTGATAGGCTGATACAAAAATATTGTGGTGTACTTGGATACCCTCGTCATTTCAGAGTCATTGGACATAAAAGAAGAGAAATTAAGGCTCATGGCATCACTTAGAAACGTTGAATGTTGATGGCTTGGAGTATAGGAGGATGTAAGTCTACAAACATGTCGAAAACCATCAAATACTGAGGGCACCTCAACCGTTTCTGTATAATACTAGGGGGCATCCAAGTCTACAAAGGATTGATAAAATTACTAGGAGGAAGGCTACTATCCCAAAAGGAATTTCTTCTGACAGTCACTAAATCCGATATTGGCAAAACAATACCTCGTACAGGGAAGCCACTTTCTTCGCTAGTATCTATATAGAAGGTTCCCACATCTTAACCTGGATGTTAAACAACAAAAATTAGGTCTAAAGGAGGTTTTCACTTTTTCTCCAAATCAGAGAAAAGTTAGGGTTATATTTTCTCCTTATCTCCTCTATGGTATAAACTAAAAAAAGATTGTTATTGATGTTAATCGAGCACCTAATGGAATTAAAGATGGTGTTCTTGCCGTTGATAGTCATGGGTTGGGTATGTATCGAAATTTGAGTTTTTTGGGATACCAACACCAATTATGAGAGATTAGTTCTTTAGGAAGTAGTATATGTTGCCTTATTTGTTATTTTCTTAGGACTCAAATTATGTTCTATATATATATTCATAGTTTGATGGTTAATCCCAAATTCAAAGGATTAAGGTGGTTGATCGCCAATCAGACGATCAATTTAACTATCTTTATTATTAAGATTCTCTAGTTCAGTGTAGGATCCTGACATCTGGATCAGTGCATTCGATCTAAGACCACTCTTATTACCCTTTTTTTTCTTCTAAACCATCTTCTGCTAGTATCCATCGTCATTGAAAAAAAATTAAAAAAATCATGATGACAAGTTTAGGAAACCATATTATTGCCCTCACTAGACAATTGGAGTCTGAGCTTGTTAAGATGAAAGAAGATCAACAAAGAACCGATAAAGCTTTGAAAATTGCATCATATTTTGAAAAGCAACATGATATCAAACCACTGAATTTTTTCAACCTGATGCAACAAAAAAAAAAATTGGAAATCGAAAAAAATAATGCAAAATAAGTTTTGAGCTTACAAATTGTGTTGTTGCCGAAACTGAATGTGTTTTACCAGAAAATAATGTGGCAAAGAAGTTGGAATCGAATAATCCATACCATCGAGAATATACTTGTTCGAAAGTTCCGAGGCATTAACAACTGCTCTAAGTAAAAAAAAAACTGAGGTTATAGAAACAACGACTAAGGAGATCACATATTTTAATCAAGAGTCGTCAAAAACGGCAAATGATGATGTTATTAATAAAGAAACTAACGTTTCACATAATGATTCGTATTATCAAGCTAAAGGATTTACAAGGACGACTATATAATTCTTCAACAAACTATGTCAAATCAAAATTGTTCAGAAGGTTTACATGAAACTTTCAAATTCCAAAGTACTACTCGGCAACAAACTAAGTTGTAATGGTTGTTTTTATCTACCTTATGATTATTTTCGAGTACTATTTAATCGTGGAAGTAGCAAAAGAAGATCCAATTCCTAGCAAGAAGACACAAATGACAACTAGAACTGTAGGAAAAGTATTATTTCAAAAGTAAGTGGTACTCAATAATGCAGTTACAGGCTAAACTTCCGACGCATCTTAACTCGATACTTTTGAGGGACCAAAAGCCTCCTGATGGGGATAATCGTTCTTTTTTAGCTATAAGCCCATCAAAGACCATGTACCAAAGGTTACAAACCAGAGAAAAAACCTCCTAGTTATTCTAGAAGAAGTTTCCTAATCCTAGAAAAAAAGACAAAATAGTCCTATTTTCAGAGTATTACTACCGTATAGGAGTTTCCATTTATAGAATGACTAGAATATATAAGCAGTGCTACCTATAAATAGGATGCAAGAGAGTACATGTAGGGAAGGTAGAGAAATACAATGAAGAAGAAAAAAAAAGGAGATTTTGTAGGGAAATAATAGAAGAGACAAAGAAGAAATGGAAACGTCATGACATCTCATTAGTTGATCAAACCTATTACATAATATAGTTGTCCTTTATATACAATCAAAGGTAAAACCCTAACTATCTTGTTGGGCTGCACACCTATGGGCCGTAGGCCCTACAACACTCCCCCTTATGCGGTCCAATAAAACTTCATATGCAGTGCTTCACATTAAGTGCTTCAAATGTAGTTCTTCAAATGTCGTCCCCTCCTAGATGACTTGCGCGGAAATCAATTGCCGCATTAAAACTTTGACAAGGAAAAAACCCAGTGGGATAAAACCTTGGTACAACTCTTCACACTTTACATGTAGTTCATCACATGCAATATGATCTTCAAAGATCGACGAGTCTAAGTTAATTGCCTCGTTAAAACTTTGTCAAGGAAAAACCCAGTGGGACAAAACCTTAATTAAATAAAAAGAGTACAACATTAAGTGAACTTAGAATATAGTTGGATGCGTATACGTTGCCTCATTAATTAAAACCTTGACAAGGAAAACCCAGTGGGATAAAACCTTGACGAAGGGAAAAGAGTACAACGTGACAGATGCACTAAGGGTGATCCGTTGCAGATGATCACTTTGCTCCGTTGAAGTTGACTAGTAGCTTCACAACTCCTGAGGAAGAAAATCCTTGTAGGCAAGACAATAGTCTTAGCTGTGAATTACATTCTCGGTGTTTGTTGTTGTCTCATTAAAAAAACCTTTCCGAGTAACAAAACCCTGTGGGAAAAAGCAACCACGGTGAAGGAAAATAGTTCAACACACCATTAGATGCTCCCCCTAATGTTAAACATTTTTCATTAGTCTAATGCAGTCAAAAGAAGTTTATCACACTTTACTTTGGTGACTTGAATGTTTATATGACCTTGTTGTTGATTTTGGAAGTTACGTTGCTTAACATACTATTGCATTTCATTTCTTTGATTCAGATATTTTCAGTAATATCAACGCGATATTTATGTCTTCAACGTTCAACATACTTGATGTTTTTAGTGTTGTCTCGCTAAAAACCTTGTCGAGTAACAAAACCCTTTGGGAAAAACTATTCTCGATCGAAGGGAAAAAGAGTACAACATATCTTCAATTTCAAAGTAAAATATGTCGACATCATATCCTTGGATCCTCCACCTGATGTCGGAATCTCCCCCTGATTACTTTCAGAGTTTTTCCAGACTGTTCCTTTAGTCATGTACTTTTCGAAACTGAATATCGGTAATGACCTAGAAAATAGTCTACCGTATATCCCCCCTGATTACTTTCGTTAATCAACAACCTTTGGATTGCAGTTCCTTTAACATTCCTTTTATGTCTTTGCAGGGATAAAAAAAAAATCATGCCAATGGTTAATTTTAAGTACATGATTACATTCACTGTACCTTTCCAATGACGTTGTATTGGCGCTGAGCTATATCTAGCTAACAAGTTACCTGAGGATGTAAAATTCTATCGAGTACATTATTATACTAAGTACAACAATGCGTGTATTGTACTTATATATGAGCATTTGATCTCCCAACACATCTTCGTCATATTCCTTTGGACGAAATGGTTACTTACTTACATTTGAACCTCGACTAATCATGGGAGTGCTATCAGGATGCGTGTCTTTGTTAAATTTCCTGACAACTTTAGACATATGCAAACTGGTGGAATAATATACCACAAACTCAGTATTCGGTCGAGCTTTCCCCAGATTTTTCATCTCAAATTTGGATTTCAAATAGCTTCTAAGGTCTCTTATTACATCAAGAGTACCCATCATGTCTGTACCATCGATATAGATAGCTACAATTCCAAATCAGGAACTTTCTTGTGAATACGAAAGTAAAAATACCTTGCTTGTCTATCCCCTCCAAATCAAATAGTCACTTAAACGAGTATACCACATCCGCCTGATTTCTTCAATCTATAAGTGAGCGTTCTATCTAACTGTAAACGCACTCTGTGGTTTAGAGTCACTTGATTTGGTCAACAAAAGGCTTATCAAGTACTTTTGTAAATATCTGCTATCTCTTGATTTTTTCAGAGATTAGTAACAACCACATACATATGCTGCATTTCAAGTCCTTTAGTAATTACCAAGCTAACTAAGTAGTAGAACGCTATAACGTTCACTACAAGAGAACAATTCCAGGGCTTTGTGAGAAACCTCGCGCTACAAGATTAGTCTTTATACTTTAAGACTATTTTCTTCTCATTATGCTTTTTGACAAATTAATCATGTATGTCCAATAGGTTTTACACTTGGTTGGTTAGCACTACCACACCAACTACCTATATATTTTTCAAAGAACCAAGTTCTACCTGGATTGTATAGGCCAAATATGCTCTTCATTGACATTAAGCAATAAAGAGCTTGGTTCGATCTCATCTTGCTATATTTCCTTAAGCAAGTATATATAAAATTAATCATCAATACGCTCGCATGATCTTTCCATTGACTCGTGCGCATTCTCATAATCCACTTAGGATGTCATTTTTATCTAGAATCATTAAACTTCGGAGCGCCCTCCAGTTTGATTCATGGACACATTCAGAGACAACATTATGAAATAATTTCTGATGATATAAATAAGTTGTGCCTTAATCACCTACTTCCTTTCTAGGTGAGCATTGATCGAACCAAATGGTCTCTCCAACTTCCTTTACGGAGCCACGACCTCAACCACACTTCCACTAAGTGTAGTTGCAACACATAAGTCTATGGTGTATATCCCGTATTGAGGATTTGTAACTTTGCAGGTAGGTTTGCAGCTGGTATATGTGATCTCATCACTTTTGCAACATCAGTGTACATTCTGAAAATCGAATATTCTTTATCACTTCACATTTACATTTGTGGAGTACAAGAATCAATATGAGACACAGTGGGAACACACCACGACAATTTCTGTCGTTTTTTTAGAAAATACTTTTTCTTATCTCCCCCTAACGACGGGAAGACTGTCTCATTAAAGTGATAGCTCGCAAATCTAGCGGTAAGGGATCTCCTGCCAAAGATTTTAAAATGCGAATAATTGTTGGAAATTCTTGTCCAACATAATCACTTAATCATTTTGATGGCCCATCATAGTACGATGTGGAGTCGTAAGGGCACATATATAGTGCAACCAAAAATGCGTAACAACACAAAATGTCAGGCTTATATCCAGTTACCAACTGGTACGCAAAGAATGGTTGACCAATTGTGGGTCTAAAACGAATAAGTGAAGTTGCGTGTAATATTGAATATTCCCCATGTAGTTAAAGGTAGGTTTGTATGCATAACCATGCCTTAGGCACCATATGTAACCTTTGATGATAGCCTTTGCGAGACCATAGGGTATAAGATGCTCTACATTGATCCTATTGAACATGCAATAACCATCAAGTCCTTTTGATATATATTCTCTAGCATTTACAAGGGGTGGTGAGTCCTTACATGTATAATGTGTGCTAGTAGTTTTCCAAACGCAACATTACTTGGGAACTATAACTAGTCCAAAATGTCAAAAAATCCACGAGAGCCATAAGTCACTTTAATGGTCCGCATTCTGCATGGATATTTTTCCAAATATCACCTCGTTTTCTTTGTAATATGCATTGTTTACCATTTGCATCTTAGGATGGTCTCTATCCTGTTTTACTGAAGACTTTGTAAAAATGAGTGATTTTCTTTCTTACATAAAAACATAATGGGAAGGGGGTTTGTGCATCTAGTACTTTAGAGAACACTATTGAGAGATATATCTTCACTTCGCATTCTCTCAATCTTTTTCCCATTGTCTCGTCCGCTCAAAAACAATGATGTACCTATGATTCCTTTCAAAACGAAACATCATGTCACAACCAAAGTGTCGTTATGGTTATGTCAAAGCCTATATGAGTCAATTCCCGACATTTCATTATTGGAGTCAATATGGATTGAATAATCCAAATACTATAGCGATTAACATTTCACTAGATTAACTCATTAGTTTCTCTAAAATATATTTCCTTCCAAATATATTAGAGACTATAAAAGATGCAATTACATTCTCACCACTTTGAGGTTCCACATGATATCCATTTACATGGGTTTCTTTGGAATTTAACAAGGTGATTAGCTCTCGGTACATCTAAGCTTTCGTGACTTTTAATCTTTGTTCCATCTTGGAAACAAAATTTTAGCACTGCTTCGCTCGATGATCCAATCATCGTAGTCACATTGTAAGGAACTAGTTGAACAACTAGTGTATATTCCTTAAATTAGTGGGAGAAAGACCACTATCAGTTAAACATTGAGTCTTGAGAGATTTAAATGAGTGATGCGGCCTTATTACGTAACAAAAGTAGGATTCAACTCAAGTGCTTTAGAGTGAATATATGTTACGTTTCATAGGCGTGATATATTTTTCATCCAGATATGTTTCAAGTGCTTTAGAGAATTTATGTCTCGTGGGAATGATGTACTTTTCATTCCATAAGCGCAGACATTGGATTTAGTCTAATCAATTGGTCGGGTAAAGTTCTTTTTGTCATTAAAGTTGATATCTAAAGTATGATATTCCTATCGAAATTGGTTGTTATTATGGTACCCGCATTACATTGCTTGTACTAATACCGGTAAGAGGATTCATTCCCAACTCTTTGGTGAGAGCTAGAATTACATCTTAGCTTCATCCAATATTTAGTTGCTACCTGTACTTTGGTGTCATTACTACCTGAGGAAAAAAAATTACATCTTTGTCTCATGATATATATGTCCCTTTTCACATGATTTTTATTATATGAGTCGATAGGTCTAACCCTCATTACTTCGGGGTTCTTTGCATTTTCAATTTTGCTACATTTAGCTTAATTTGAGAAATTTCTTTATCTCCACAAGCCAACAGAATCTCACTATACATGTCAATCACTTACATTAGGTTGAATATATTACTAAAGATCGTACATCTCTTGTTTGCATAGTTTAACAAATACTGGTGCATTAGTATTACAGATGAAATAATAATAAAAAAAAATCTGATTCATATCAGTTTAGAAACACAAGGGAATATATAGTTCCACCTTTTAGACGGTGGATTGTCAAAATTGGTTTTATATAAGATACATTCATTTTCCACTCCAACTAAACAAAAACGACACACAAGTACTTCTAAGTCAAAAACAAATAAAACAATCATATTCGAATAGAGTTGGTACAAGCAATTGGACGAAAGATATCATTTCCACTAGAGCCAGTATCATAATAAAAGAGAAAAAAATAGATTTTAGCAACCAATTTTCTTTATCACTGATACTATTATGACTTATTATCATCTTACCAAAGTTATCAACATTTTATAAATAAAGAATCCGGCATTGATCGGGCATTTTATAAACAACAATGTGGAAACATTCTCAACCGCACAAAGCATACATTGTACAGAAAAAAAAATCCAGTAAAGAAAATGCAAAAAAAGAAAAGAAACAAAAAAGACTCTAAAAAACAATCACTACCTTACAAACATAAACAGATTTATACGTTACGAACACAGTACTAGTAAATTTAAATAAAATTCCTACTACGTTACAAATTCCAAACATGAACTGACACCACTTCATCAATTTTTGCATGGTACTAAAGACAAATTAGTATTCTATTTTTATTTTTCAAAAAATCAGACAAAATAACTAGAGAAGTTATATATAAAAAGAAAAATAATATAATAATTTTCTTTCACACAGTGAATACAATCATGGTGCAATAGTTCTATGACACAATCAATCACGGATTAAAATATCATAATATATTTACAATCAAAGCATTTGATAGAAAGTTAGTTTTTAAATAACTATGATGAAACCATAGTCAAACAGTGCTTACACGCATGAAATAGATGGCACCAAATGATAAAAAATCAAAGCATGGCAGGTAGACACAAAAGCAATCAATCATATTGTATCCATGAAGGCACCTTATACCTTTTTTTTGTTACAGACAAAAGAATGAATTAAAAAAATATATGAAAGGCTTAGGTATACCTTGATCTTTGTGCAGGTGATTGATTAATGAACCAATATAAATTGAGCTTCTTTATTTTAACGATTTGATAAGAACTGTAGCTTTTCCTTAACAAGTGCCGATCAACAATAGCTTTTTATATTCACATAATGTATCGATTTTCCCGATTCAAAAACAGAGTGAACAAATACGGAGATCCGCCGTCGTGATTGTTGATTTGGCGACAATGAACAGAACCAAGAATCAAAATTCTGGAGATCACCCTCGAGCTGATTGGCGAAAGGAAAATTTAGCAGGGAAGAGCTCGTGCATGATAACGTTTTGTAGGGAAATAATAGAAGATACAAAGAAGAAATGGAAACGACATGACATCGCATTAGTTGATCAAACCTATTACATAATATAGTTGTCCTTTATATACAATCAAAGGTAAAACCCTAACTATCTTGTTGGGATGTACATCTACGGGCCGCAGGCCCTACAATAGGAAAATAGAAGGGTAGGCAGAAAAATCATTGAAGAAAAACATTGAAAACATATTTCTCTAAACCAATAAAATTGACGTTTTTATTGCATTCTTTAGTTTTACCTTTCTACTCCCTTAGCCATATATCTAACATATTGGGGTCTGAAATTGATCATGTGTCTTGAGTGCTTTGTTTTATTTTTTTACATTTGCACTCTTTCAATTCCTTCTCCCCTTTTTATTCTAAAAGGAATTTTTGGGTTTTACTATTAGGAATTTCTAGATCAGTACACTAGTTCCATACATCAGACCATTAACAAAAAAAAATAAAAAAATAGGTGCCCCTACTCTTATAATTGGAATGGAAGAGTTTGGAAAACTCTAATAAGTATTTTCCCGGCAATCCTATTAGCTCGTATCAATATTCACAATTTAAGGTAACGACCGCCCAGTCTATTCCAAATCGTTCAATATATTACTCACAAGAAAAAAATGTGTGATTATTTTGCAGCAGAAGGATGTGGTTGAGACGACCAAAGTAACGCCAAAAGTACCTAAAAAGAAAATTTTATAATACAAAACAAGTCAAACGGAACTAAAAAAACCCTAAACTGAAAATAAAAATTATATAAATAAAATAAAAACCTAACTGCAATTAAAAAATAAAAAGTATTAATTATAATATTCCATAATCGCTCCCCGCAAGTGGCGCAAAAAATTAATATACTTGAGACCTATATATATAATGACCACAATCACGCGATGTTTACGATGTAGAAGTGGCAAATATGGATCGAACCCCTAGGGAGACGTGGAACATATTGAAGCTAATATTCCTGATAGACTAACCCATAAAGAATTTCTGATTCTTAGAATTGGTAATGAAGATGAAAACAATAAACAAATCGCACGTATTTCTGATTCATAAGATTTTTCGGGTTCCAAAAAATTTATCATATAAATATAAATAATTCTCCAAAATGTATTTTCTAAATAATTCGGGACGAATCTTAAAATTAATTGCACGTCTTGGAAAATACTGCAGTATGATTATAAATTATGTTTCACCATTGTAACAGTAACTTCGCTTCTAATATAGTGATTTTAAAGCACTAATTATTTAATATTAAAGTAGATACCATCGAGGAATTTAACTCAAGCACGGCATATCAATTAAAAAGCATAGATAATCAAGACAATCACATAAGCAATTGAACACCAAACCTAGTGAAGTCAAATTACTACTCACTAAATCATTATGAAAATAACATTATATAATAATATAAGTGCACAATCATATCGGTTCCACTTAAAACCCTAACTGTAAACCTAGCAAGACATGAAGATGGGGTTCTTAAAACTCACAAAAAGAATATTACTTACTCCAAACCAAAAACCAAAACTAAGCTCTTTAGTCCGGAACAAGTCAGGATAAAGCAGAGATAACATGCCGTGAATATCTTATCTCCTAAAATATGGCTAAATTTTTCTACGCCGGCTCGCCTGCCTGAGCAACCTGTATAGAGACAGTGGAAAATCCTTGGAACATTTTGTGTCGTGGGTGGAATAAGGAGTGGACACACTACTCTAGTAGGGTTTACGCGTTCGCGACCGTTAAAGTAGCATACCAACTATATCCCTGCCAGGGCTACAGGGAGGAGTCACCCCTTTCACGATCCCGCTACCTGCATAGCTACGGGAGGGAGTCCCCCCTTCACAATATGCCAGTGTGGTTTCACGTGTTCACACTTCGAGGAAAATAATTGATACCTTCTCAGTAGATAGGCACATGAACCAAACGGGTCTTTCCCGAAGACGAATCTGAGACAATGCTGAAGAGGTGGGCGGGCTTGTCGTTCGGCGCGCTAAGCGGAGAGCCAACTAGCACACAAGAACCAAATACCACTCATACGCCAACACATATTGTCCATCAAGAATATTACTTACTCCCTCCGTCCCAAATTAGATGACCTAGTTAGTTTTATTTTTTTCCCCAAAATCGATGACATATATCATTAAATAACGGGATATTTCTAAAATTGCCCTTTTAATTGATTGTTATTAGTACACAAAATATGTATAATTTGATAACGATGTTTATATTCGTCACATAAGTGTTTTAGAATGTTTTCCAATGGTGCAAACGTTACGAATATCCGTCGTATAGTCTGAGAGATAAATCATTCCTAAATTTTACTTATAATTATCCTTAAGGATATATTTGAAAATTCTCCTATATTCCCCTCGTTTTAAGAATTGTGCAAACTACAACTAGGTCGTAATGGAGGGAGTATTAGAGAAAAGATAAATAAACCAACCATCGATTGAGTGTTACCACAATCATTTATGTGTTTTTCTTTCTCTTCTTTGGTGCCGGACACCTACACGGTAGTTCCACTATCTATCTCCACCGTCCGCAGGAAACTTCAGCCGAAAACTCCAACCGAAAAAAACCCATATCTAGTTCGTCCAAGATAGGTTTTAAATCCGCACCTCCATAAGGACCTACTTTGTTATTGTATGTAGCTCACGTCCAAAATATAATTAGGCCCACTAACACTTCCTAATATGTCTAACTTATTTAGCAAATCCTATATTTAGCAAATCGTATATTTAGCAAAAAAAAAATTTAATGTAAAAAGTAAAATATATTGATTGAGAAATATAGTACCGTAGATTTATAAGGTCATTTTATCAAAGATATTCGATACAACACTTATTTTAGATATTCTTAGCTGAAGTTGGGTTGATATGTGCCGAATATGCTTTAGACGAACTTCTTTTGCAATGTAATCTGCCGCAGAGTTGTATTTTCTTTTTATATACTGCACCTAATCTTGAGGAAGTTTTTCCAGAGTTGTTAATATCGTCTATATGGTATTTTATGCACTCCAAGGACGAACTTTGCAAATCTTGTTGATTGTCTCTGCCAGCATTTTGCAGTTAGTTACTAAAGTACACTTGATAAAATATTTTCACTTAGCCAGGTAGAAGCTTTTAGTAAAGCTTTTGATTCTGCATGAAAAGATAATGAAGCCCAATCCGACCCTGCTGAAATATGCATGAAAGCCTCATTGTCCACTGAGTAAAGTATGAAAGCATATCCCACGGAGGAATTTTTTTTTTTATAAACATCATTAATAAATATTATCCAGTCCGAGAATAAACCTGACCATTTCTAATTGGAATCATTATTTCTTTGAATCGTTTTATTCTTTTGGATGTTCTATTGAGGATATTGTTGTAAGAGTTTCTTGATTTGCTCTATTGGGTTATTAGGATTTGGAACGATTTTGTCAATTACTACCGAGCATCTATACTTCCAAATGAACCAGGAAATGGTTGCAATCTTATCTGAAAATTGTATGAAGTCTGGTTTCGTGATCCACTCTTTAATCCAATTCGCTATGGAGTCTGCATTAATTCTTGTGTTCACTGCTTCAACAGAGAAACCAAACTAAATAGCCCTAGCAAAGGGACAAGATCGGATTAGATGTTGTTCTGTTTCTTGAACCTGGGAGTTGCACATTGGGCACTCTATATTTATATTTAGCAAATCTCAGTGCTACAATAGACTTCTGGTTATTAAAAAAAATGCTACAATGGATATGAAAACACACTCCACTAGCTTAAATGAGTATTTGAGAAACTTACAAACCATTATTTCCTATGAGTCTGCCAAGCATAACTTCATGGTGTGTGGCCTTAGTGTAGGTGTCTCAAATTTGTCTTACATAATAACACTTATCCCTATCAACAACATGCATATACTCAAACCCAATTGGTATCCGAGAAAGGGTGATTTTTAACAAACCGTGTGAAAACCCATCGTATTCCCAAAATAACTACCAAAACGGAAATGGTGAACCCTTTTGGGGGGAATGGAGGGTCCAGGATGAATGTCATGGGACCCAAAAAAAAGAAACCATGTGAGAGAGCGGTTTTCGTGTGGTTTCTTCACATGGTCCGTTAAAATTTTGTTGGCCAAGTGTAGATGACAAAATAGCATCTACCCGAGAACTGAATCTGAAGAGTAATACTGCTGGGACTTGAAATAAGACTCAAGGTCAGATGTCGAAGACCTGAACCAAATGTCCAATGATCGATCCACATGCGAAAAAACACAACAAAGACACAAAGATACATGCGGAAGACCTGAGTCCAGATGCGAAGCTAAGAAGATTCTCGATGCTGTCAGCTGAGTGAAGGCCTGGAAATCTGGGAAGTTATAATTATAAGTTGTCCCAGGTCGGAACAAGCTCAAGGCGGGATATTACTAAGTTTAAGTCGTCACATACTTAGTCATCTACATATAATTACCATGTTCATATCATGTATGATAAGCTGTCAGCTGAGTTAAGGCCTGGATACTTGTTTACATCATCAGAATGTAAACAAGTTCATTCTGATAATAGAGAATATAATTCTGATGTCTCATCTTTCGATGATTCTCTTCTAACCACCATTAATCTTATCTGATTTAGAAGAGAATCAGAAAACCCTAATTTCATGTCATCGAAAACCTAAATGGAGATCAGAGAACAGAGTGATAATCAAGATTGTACTACATGATTAAGGATTACTATCAGACATTGTGAAGGTATGTTCGATGACATATTTGACGTATCTTCACCAAGAAATTCTCAAAGTAACTAACTTAAAATGATGAGTCAGTTTATGCTGATTCGGTCTCTTTAGATGTGTTTAGCCTGTAACTTTGGGTTTTACGAATGGGATAATTGGTCTTTGGTACTCAGTTTTTGCCCAGCACTAGGCTTTGGTCTAACATTTGTCCAATGTTAGGGCTTGGTACCTGGTCTGGACGTTGACCCGCGTTGACCGTTGATGACCAGACTTTAACTAATTTTATAAAATAAAAAATCTGTAAAATAATGAGTTTACAGTTTTAACCTTATATGGGATCTGATCCAACGGTTATAATGATAAAGATCTCATCTTTACCATTCGCAGAACAAAGTCTAGAGTTTTCACTTGGTTTCTTCTTCGTTTCGTCTTTCTCTGTCTTTCTGTCTCTAAAAAAATCTCTCAAGAAAACTAGGGCTAGTGAATCATAGAAGATGGTCCGTTGATCGAAGATTGTTCTTCATAGAGAACTTAGGGTTTTGTTTTAAAACCTAGTGATTCAGTTAAACGTCGATGAAGAAGAAAAATAGGAAGAAAAATAGATTTCCGGGTTAGATTTGCGAAACCCAAACTTCTTGTTTGCTTTGTCTTGGTCCGTTTGTTACTTAGATAGATGATGTTATAGGTTAGGGTTTTAGTTTTTTTTTTTTTCTGAATTGAGGTTTCAATTTGAGAATTTTTATGTAAATTAGGTTTTCAATTTAGGGATTTATTGGAATAATGTTTCAATTTGGGGATTCCTCTTTCTGTAATTTAGGGTTTCAAATTATTTGTGTGTCAATTTCTATTGCACTGGTTATGTCAAATCTCTATTGCAAGTATAAAGAATTGGAAGAGTTGTTGATTCAGGGATTCATGGATTGGTTGTTGGAAGTGAAATGCTACACTTATATTGGTGCATGTATAGTTCAGGGGATAATTGGAGTTGGGTATGAGATGGATTTATATCTGGCAGTGAAATGGATTGAGTTTGTACAGATTTGGGTTTTGGTTGTGGGAGAAAGAATAAAAATTGTTGTTGAAGAACTTGGAGAAGTTGATGTTATTAATGTCAATCTCATGAGGGGCTCTTTATGAAGTTAATATTTGAAAGGAAACTGAGAAGGAGAAGAATATAGCATATTGGGTTTGGGTATTAAGTGGTTCATCGCCTTTGACCGGAAACATGGAAGAAGAGTTCATTTTGATTTATTGATAGTTCAGAGTATTGTTCATAGTCTGGTAATTTTAGAATAGGATTTCGATTAAATTTAGCTGAGAAGGGATTTGTTTGGTTTCTGAAATTGGAATTTCGAATTAGTGAAATTGGGATCTTGATTTGCTTCAGTAAGTTAGGGTCTTGTTTGATTCACAAATTCTGGTTTGAATACGGAGAAATTAGGGATTTCGATACGGTGGAATTAAGGGTTTCAATTTGATTCTGTAAGATTGTTTTTGTTTATGAGATTTGTAAGATAATAAACGAAGGGTATGATAGTAATTTGTTTAATAATTATATTTTATATAATTTTTTTAATAATTCCTAAACAGAAGTTAAGTCTTAACCTGGTCAACATAGGTCAACGTCCAGTTCAGGTACCAAGCACTAACGTTGGACAAATGTTAGACCAAAACCTAGTATTGGTCTAAACCTGAGTACCAAAGACCAATTATCCCTTTACGAATTCTACCTATAAAAGCACAAAACAAAAAATGATTACTAGACAATATAAATATAGCGGTAAAAATGTTTAAATTAAGTGACCATTAATAACATTCATGACTAAATAATGGTTCACAACCTCAACGAGATTTTGTAATTAAAATTATCTTAGAAGTGTCTATGAGAGTTGTAGCAAAAGTGAACATAGTTACCAAATTAGTTTTCCGTATGAAATAGGATGGGTATGCAAACCGGGTTTACAAACCTCTTGGAAGTTCGCGAAGACATGTCGTAGGAGTATGCAAACTTCCCCCGTTCCTGAACTCATATGTAAAGGGTATGAACTCATGTGTAAAGGGTATGAACACAGAATTTGCAATCTCTATATTTCGCGAGTTCAGATCCTAGGATATACAAACCGGGTTTTAAAATCTCCCCCCAATCCAGAACTCAAATTCAAAGGGAATGTAAACCTCTACAGTTCGCGGATTTAAGATCGACTACTTTGCTCAAAGTAGTTCATGAAATTTTCTCATTCTTAAATATCCATAGAGAGTATATATTGTTTTCTTGGGCGATTTCCAAATGATCAAATAGAAACAAAAATAATTTGTGAACAATAAGTTGTTCTAACTAAAATGTTAAGCATGTACGAACATCCAATGGTCAAATCATATTTCGAGATTTTAAATTAAGACAAACCTGAACTCGAAATTTTTATTTTGCAATATTAAATCTAATAAAATAATACGACATTGTATCATAAGATAAAATGGTAAATGCCATGAGTAAATAGGATATGCCAATCTTCACATACCTTTCTGTTGATAGTTTTTTCGCAAATTTCTTTGTTTGTTCTTCAGTCTTCAATCTTCGAGGATTATTCAATGATGTCTGATACTCAACTACCATACTCTAATCCTAGTTCGAGATTTGCCTTTAGTGGACTAGTTTTGTACATACACATAAAAATAAGATTGAGATAGTAAAACTTGTGAGTTCGACCAAGAGATGCTCTAACATATTATTCATTCTAAATAATCTAAATTGAGTATTCTCCTAACTTGTTATACGCTACGGATCTTGAACAACCAAGGTGCTGAATGAATATATGCAAAACAATAAAAGAACTTGAAGAATGAAGAACTCAAGAGTGTTGAAGATTCAATAAATCAAGATGGATGATGGAGTTCAAGCTGAAAGTTTATTTATTTTAAATCGTAGGTAACTGATACTTTTCTCACTAAATTAACAAAGGGGGATATTTTCAGAGCATCGCTCGGTGAAACTTAAAAGTTTTGGTTTATCAAACTTGTTGTCATATTTAGTTGACCAAACCTATATGTTATAGTCTACTAGAGTCACTCCCAGACTTGGAATAGAGCATGGAAGTTGAGTATCACCAATTGAAGTTGAAGATTGAAGAATTAAGAACAACAACATCAACAAGAACTTCATCAACAAATGTAAGTGACTATCATATTTACTCATATCATCTATTATTCTATTTACTGAGATATGTCGTGTAATTATAGTATTATGATAAATATTGAAAAGAAGAAATTCAATCAATACAGAACATGTTTCATAATAGATTGAGAACAATTCATTGCTTGAAATGTCGTAATTGCATTATAAGTTCATAAGGAGATGTCAGGTTAATTCTTATGTTCACAAATTGATTTTTCTAGTTCACAAATCAGAACTTTAAATTAAAAGACTTGATAAATAAATCTCAATTCGAACCTAAGTAAGAACTTCGATAGAACCGATCTTGACTTATGTTAAGAGTTACGGTAGAACCGATCTTTACCTAGTTTGGGATATATGGTAGAACCGATATTAACTTATACGGAGAGTCTTGGTAGAACCGATCCTTACATATATTGGGATACATGGTAGTATTGGTCCCATCTATTGTTGGGAGTCATGGTAGAACCGATCCCTACCTATTGTGGGATACATGGTAGAATCGATCCTAGCTATTGCTGGGAGTTATGGTATAACTGATCCCTACCTATATTTGAAGACTTGGTAGAACCAATCTTAGGCTAGGTTTGGTAATGCTTTTATTTTTCCAAAAGCACTTTCAAAATCTATATATGTCAATATTTTTTGAAATTGTTGTTTGGTAACAAAAATCAAAGTGTTTTTTACCCAAAACACTTCCCAAATTCCTCAATATTTAAAAGTTGGGGAGGGGGAGCTTTTAAAAGCTACAAAAGCATAAGCTTTGGTACCACCAAAATTTACTTGACTTATCCGTTTTGTCCCCTATTTTTTTTTTGTAAATGACAAAAATTACCCTTAAATATATATATACAATCAATTTTTTTACTTCTTATATTTTATTCTTTACATATTATTATATTTTATTTTCAAACTATTTTATGATACCATTTCATCTAATTTGTTAAAAATAAAAACAAATATTAAATGTACTTTGTCTCGAACTGCTAAACTCTATTATGACCAATATACTTTGTCTTCTGCTCTTGGAGTCCAGCAAGGTGACCCTCTCGGTCCCTTGTTATTTGCTGTGACACTTCACCCCCTAGTAAGACTATTGCTTCTCGCCGTAATCTTGATTTGCACGCCTGGTATCTTGATTTGCATGTTGTAATCTTGATTTGGACGACTGGTATCTTGATGACGGTACAATTGTTGGAGATACTCTAGAGGTGGCTAAGGCCTTGAGCATAATAGAAACTGAAGGTCCGTGCAGGGGTTTACACCTGAACGTAAAGAAACCAGAGGATTTTTGGCCTTCTATTGATCCCAGAAGTACAACTAATGGTGTTTTCCATCCGAATATTGGCAGACCTTCTAATGGTGTCAAACTTTTGGGTGGACCAGTGAGTTTGGATTTGGACTTTATTAGTGATATGATGTTGAGCAGGGTGCACAAGACTGTTCAACTAATGACTGCAATCAAAAAATTCAAGGATCCTCAAAGTGAGATGTTGTTACTTCGCAATTGTACCGGTGTGTCTAGATTATATTTTGCTATGCGTACTACCAATCCTGCAGCCGTGCAACCAGCCGCTGAGCTTTTCGATGATCATTTTCTCAAGTATCTGAGACTCTTAATCACTGGTGATGGTGGGGGGTTTTGGTCATTTACAGCATAGATTAGCTACCTTGCCTATCAAGGATGGAGGACTTGGAATTTATACCATGGCCGACACCCTTACCTACTGCTATCTCGCCTCTCAGAGCCAGCCCGCCTCGGTACAAAAGGTGATCCATGGTAATTTATTCTCAACAGATAAAGGCTCTGCTTATAATTTGGCTCTTCAGAATTTTATTCAGGTATGTGGATTACCTTCTACTTACTGTGTCGATGATACTGGCCTCCCTTCCATGCACTCCCTGGCAGTCACTTATTTTGATGCAGTTAAGAAGCAAATCCCAAACCAATTTTCTATGTCTGCAAGGGATTCCATTTTGTGGCAGTGTAATCGGGTCAAGCATGCACAAGACTATTTATTAGTTGTACCTATTAGTGGTCTTAATCAATGCCTCGGACCAAGACAATTTAGAGCGGTGCTTTGTTATCGACTTGGTATCCCATTGTTTGTTGAGAATAGTTTATGCTCAAGTTGTAGCAGATCTATGGACATCTTTGGGGATCATGCGCTTCATTGTGATAAATATGTTGGTATTAAGTTTCGACATGATCTTGTTCGTGATATTATTGTTGACATCTGCTACAAAGCTGGGGTTCCTGCGCGCAAGGAAGTTTCTCTTGGTTTTCTGACAGATGACGACAGGGAGTTGAGGCCTGCATATATCCTTGTTCTCAATTGGGAGAATGGGAAAGACGTTTGTATGTATGTCACGGGTGTTTCTCCTTTTACTGGTGAGGGAGTCCGTTCTTTCGTCCCAGGAAAAGCTATCTCCAGTGTTGTTTCACGAAAGCGTACTAAATACTTGGATAAGTGCGTCTCTCACGGATATGGCCTGCTTTTTCTACTTTGGGTGAGCTTGGTGAAGATACTTTGTGTTTTTTCAAGAGTCTGAAGAATTGTTTAGTTAGCAACGACGCTAGTAATGGTTTTGGTAGTTTTATTTTTAAGAGATTAGGCATTGCTATTCAGAAAGGAGTTGGATCCCATCTTGTGGCTAGGTTACCAACCAAAAGCTTTGTATAAGTTATTAAGAAAAATACTTTTGGATAAAAATATATATATATATATATAATTAAAAAATGGTTAAGTAAAGTATTTTATTTTAACAATCATAATAATAGTAACAAGTAGTAAATTTATTTTTTATATATTTAGATTTAATAGTAAAAAAATTTAATTATTTTTAAACCTAATAAAATTGAATAAAACTATTTTCAGAGTTATGTCTATTTTTGTCATTTGCCACAACAACAATGGTTGAATATGATATTTTACCAAACACACTTTGATTGCTTTTTTAATCAGCTTTAACTTTAATTAATGTTTTACCAAACGTCAACATAATTCTTATCTTTTATTGTTCAAAGATATTCCTTGATACTAAAGGTGATCCCAAACCGAAATATTGAGAATCTTTAAATTAAGATTTTTGATTATATGTTTTTGATTTTCCAGCAATCAAAACATATTTGTTAGAAAGTTATATTAGATAATAAGATATCAAGAGTTTTGAATTAACATTTGATGATGACATCCAATTTGAATCAATATTTGAAGACGTTCATGAAATCATCTCAGAAGAATCTATTATACAAGTTCATCTCATTATTATGGTCTTGTTTACTAGGAATCCGAGGTAGTCGTCACTTGGACTTCCTATGTACTTTTTCTTTTGTAGCTTCTTATGCATTTGCCGCTGATGAAGATTTTCTCTCTACTTACTTTTTGGGTGACAACAACTATGAATATCATGATACACTTTAGTGGCACCATGTTAAATTATGACATTTCGATAGGCCTATAGTAACTGGTTCTCAAATGTGCATTACAAGTGCCATAAGTTTGTTTTCAGTTTTTTGAGACACGATAATTTTTTATCTGTGTGCAGTTTTGTGCTTCATGTATTCCTCAATACTTGGGATTTCTTGCATTTTCCAAGTGTTAGAGCATTGCTCGGTCGAACTCACAAGTGTTCTTATCTCAAGCTTGTTGTCAAATTTAGTTGATCAAAACTATATCTTGATTTCTACAATTAGTCAAGTCTCGGATTAGGATAGAAGGGTGTAGTTGAGTATCGGATATCACTGCGTTCTACCGTTTGAAGGCGTAGATCAACAAAATCTCAGGAGAAATTCTTCAACAAAAGGTAAGTGAAGACTGAACCGCCTATTTCTCAAGTTTTCACCTTTCTATTTATGAGACTATGTCGCATGACTAATTAGACTATTGCATCCACAACAAGAATTTCGAGTCAAGTTTATCTTGTTAATTATTCTTGAAATATATATGAATAAGCTTAAGAACATTTGTTCATACTTGATGAATTTGGTTAAGAACAATTTATTGTTTGTGACCTAAAAGCCGTGATTCAATATTATCATTCGAAAATAGCATGGAACAGTGATATGTAGTCATTGATGTTATTTGGGAATGTTTCGAATTAATTAAAAGAGAAGCATAGAAATAATGTAAATCTGGATACATGACAGTATTTTTTATGGGTGAAAACGATTTGCTGGTTCCTTGGGAAAATGGAGACTCGAGCGTGCGGGCGGAGACTCCCCAACCAAGCAAATTGCCTAAACCTTTTTCAAACAGATGCACTGCACGGGAGTGCTTTGAGTTCGAGAGATCAATCTGTATGACTCCGGCATAAACCAAGAAAATGGACGTTCCAGAGTCAATTCGGTCACAAAGAGGGATGAGGGTCGATCTGTAGGAGGGAAGCTGAGAAGTGTGTGTGAGATCAATGATGATCAAGGATTATGAATGTGTTGATGATTTCTGCAAGTTGGTGAACTGTTGAGTTTTGAGATAATTTTTGATCGATTGAGCGATAATATCTTGTTGGTCGAAATTGTTGTTGTTCAATCGTGGATTCAGAAACTTATTTATATTGCAAAAATAATAAACACATTGATCCCAGTAAGTGTGACAGTAGCTAGAGTGGAAGAGTGAGAAAGTTGGAAATCGTGGTTAAACCAGTTCCACGTCATGCGGAGATTTGGTTGATTGTCCATCCACTACTTTGCTAACTCCCTCAACTGCTTGCACGACTTACTCACACTTCTCATCGTGGTGTACACAAGTGTCGTAGGCACCTAGACCAAAACCCTAGTGAATATCCCCCCATGTGATGTGATTGATGTCTCATAAATGTGGAGTCTGCAAGGCAGACATGTATGTAATTAGTCAGTTGTTTACTTGACTAGACGATGAGTCTTAGACTTGATGAGTCGAGCATAATGAACGAATGTGGTATGCTTTGAGACTCATGTATTGAGCGTAAGGTGTTTGCTGGGATACAATGATGTAAAGACATTGAGTCTTGATGAATTGTGATATATCATTTTACCAGTCGAGGTAATAATGATATTTTCATAATTCGGCTCGAGCATCTGATGAGATTTCTCGATCAGTGACTTATTCTGATATGTCGAGTAGTCGATAGAAAATCAAGGATATTGTTGAATTATACAGAATGCTCATTTCTTCTCTAATATATCATGAATGATCGAATGATAAAGTAGGAATCATAAATATTGGATAGTCGTCCATTCGAACCATGTTGCTCAGTCGAGCAAAAATGTTGGTAGCAGGACCAAACATTAAATATAAATTAAAATATTGATTGTTGGATCAATATAATTCTCGAATGTTGATAGTTGAATCAACATGAGGAATATTGCTCGGTTGAGCAATTGGATAGTTGAATCGATGAGTTCTGAACCTAGTTGATCGTGTATTTTGCTAACTTAAGCAATTTAGTGTTGATAGATGAGAAAAATAAATATTGCTAGTTTGAGCAAATATTGCTCGTTTGGGTAATATTGGTTGATTCATGAATTATTGGTAGCGGGACCAAATAAAATATTAATGAAAAATAATGGTAGCTAGACCGAATATTGTATACTTAATTAGGATGTTAATTGTTGGATCAACATAAAATTATTAGTGTTTGAACTTGCTCAAAATTATGGTTTGCAGAGCATTTGGTTTGAAACCCTAATTTTGATCGATTGTTGATTAATTGATGATTGACTGAAAATCAACCATGATGAGATAGGGACCGGATACATGGGATGATGGTCCGACCACATAGTGCCCAGGTGCTCGAATGAGCATGCACCAAATTCCTTTGTAGACCAGTTGATGAAAAGATGATTAAATGCTCGTGTTGATGGTGGATTTTCATTAAAGGCTAAATTGGAAAGGCCGAAATTATGCGCTAACATCCTGCAAAGGATAAAGCCACTGATAAAATGGTGAATACTTTCTCACTATAAACTTATAGCATTATCAATTAATGCATGTCCAGCCTTGTATTTTCTGTACTTCTCCACTCTCATTATTGGTGCGGCATGAAAACTAAGTGTTGCTCTCAGCAGAGCAACACGAATCTCCAAGCGTTAATAATGAAGCATATACGAAATACCCGTACAGGCTGCAATTCTCGGAGTATTATACTAACTCGATCGAGCATCTGGACTGTCTACGTCAGTCTTGGAAATAATCACGACCACGCAAGTCGGCTACATAGGTGCAAAGTCACGCCTGACAAAATAATCACCAAACGCCAACCCAGAATGGGATATCCAGACTGGTGTGGAGCATCTTGGAAAAGCTCGTGCGCACAAGACCGCCTACGGCAGTCTCAAATTCATCATGACCGTCCAACTTCACCAGCATGGTTGGACGACGTAGATTATCCCATGACCGGTTAGGCAAAGCTTGTCATGTACAACGGCGGACCTTCTTCCTACCTGTATGACCAACTCTTCCCTAACCTGACCAGATTGCAATATATGATTGTCCTAAGTTGGGTCAGCGTGGATAATTGAGGGTCGCAGAAAATTCCACTAAAAACCTAAAATTGATCACGACCATCCAACTTCACCAGCATGGTTGGATGGCTTAGATTAACCCTGAGATGGTCGGACACATACCACCGCACTCAGCACCAGCCTAATAAGTCCCCCACATAATCGTCCTCTCCAGATGAGCTATATAACATGTATTTTCGGTTATCCAAACTAGCTAACACGCGGCCGGCCAAAAACCCTAATTAGGGTTTTGTGTCGCAAATCGATCACGAGCGTCCATTTTCTCCTGCTCGAATGGAGGGTCCAGGAATAGACTAAGTAGGTCCGGTGAGTATCAACACGATCACTGTGGGCCCACCTATCTCCACAACCGATCGTCCAAGGCATACCATGGCTGGTTTCCTCGATTCGCATGCCCAAACTAGGTGTGGTCACACTTCCCAATTGCGTACCAATCTCGACCACTCAACTTCGCCGGACAAATTGAGTGGCTTAGATCACGTTTCTATGGGACAATAAGGTACATACGTGTACACCAGACCGCCGTCTACACGCCTGACTGATCGGCCAAGACCGACTAGGCTTGGTTGTCTCAAAACGCGCGCCCGAAGTAGGCATGACGCCTTTGCGGCATGAGATTTATGTCGCAAATCAATCTCATCCATTCCTCTTTGCCTGACAAATTCAGCGGTCTAGATTGCACCTTCATGAGACAGTGAGGTATAGGCGCCTACACCAACATATCATCTACACGCATGCCCGATCGGCCCTACTAAATATGTCTCCCATGATTGGATTCGATCAAGCTAAAGGTTGGTGTTTGAGCACCTCCTAATCCCTAATCCAACGGTTGCAGATGTGGGTCGCAATCCATCTCGTCCGTCTAACTTCACCATCTTGGACGGACAACCTAAGACAGGAGTTAGGCGACCAGTAAGGAATCACCACGATCACCGTCCACCACTCTTCCACATAAAGTGATCGTCCAAGTCAGGACTTACCTGTACAACTTCCAAACAATCACTCTAATATGGCTAGACATGCATCTATTTTAAGACGCTTAATCGTGACTTACTCCGTTAAGCTTTAAAACAGCGATGCTTCACACATGTTGATTATGTTTGATGCATTACCTGCATAGAATACACACAATATTTCATAAGTATCGACTTCCTAAATAACTTAGTTATTTAATCTAGCATCACATGCTACTTTCTGTGGGTCCCACGATCCACACACTCGAGACATTAATCATGTCACAAACTGGGGGATACATTCTGGGGTATTGGTCTGGCGGTTTACAGCGTGCAGCGCACAACACGCCATCACAAGAACGTGTCAGGAAGACATGGATGGTTAGTGATGATGGGAGAAGTGGGCAAGACTGATTGTGTGACACTAACACACGCAACTCCACTACTCCATCACTCCACTTCCTTCACTTCCCACGAGAGACGAGGGTTAGGCTTAATGACTTGTATAAATAGGTTCTCCTCCCTATTTTTCAAGACAAGACAAGACAGAAACCAAGTGTTGATACAACCGTATCCAAACACCAGAACTGATAGCTTACATTAAGCAAACCAGTTTAGCTTTGTGATACAAGTCATACACAACCAAAACCTTCACAATCTCAACACCTTCTTCGCTTCCCTCCCTAAGATCAACCCCATCTCCTTCACTTTGTGACCGAAGCAAGTCTGGAACGACCATTTCTTGGTTTAGGCCAGAGTTGTACAGATTAATTTCTCGAATAACAAGCACTCCTGTGCAGTGCATTTGCTTAGGGTTTAGATTCATCTCTCATCCACACACCCCAAATTACCAAAACCAGCAGAAATAGTTTTCACCCATAAACAATTCGCGACCACAGTGGGAGATTAATCTCTCGGTTGCAAAATCAATTTTCAAATCCAATTCAATCTTATCAATTTCGAAATGGTGGATCTTAGGTCTGGATCAGCATCCAATCCTGACGGGACTAGCGCCGACAACACTCTAGGTGTTGATATCCCAATCAGTGGTGTCACCGTGCAGCCAGTCAATACCATCAATGTATCTCGTGGAATTACTTCCTCTACTACCATCACCAGCGGAGCAGGAGGAGATATTCCATTGGGCGTGACACCTCCTGTCACCAGAGCCAGAACAGCCGCAAACCCTGGAATCTCTCCAAGTGTAACGCCTCCAGCCGTCACCAGAGCAACTGCCACCCCTTCATCAGGACGAGGAACACGAGGAGGACCATCTCTCATTACCATCGATTTGATGGAGAGGCAAGAAGTCCTTGCTAAGACTCAAACGGATATGGCTGCAACTCAGAAAGAGGTACTCACTTTTCTTAAAGCATTAACTGATCGATTTCCACAAGATCCACGACAGCCCCTGGATCCAACAAGGAACGTATTCAACCCATCCTGAGAAGGTACTTCGGCGGCGCAGACCTACATGGACCTGATCACAGAAGCGACATCAGATATTAACGGTCATGTCATGGAGATTCCTACAATGGGGAATGATACTCACAACGATCCTCCTCAAGTCAATAGTCTCACTATGAGCCATAGGCCGGTGGATCAGGAAGCAGTTTCTCTAGTGGAAAGTTTATGCGAACTTTTACACCTCTCGAAGAATCAGTGGGCAGAGACGTTTTGCTGCAATCAACCAGAAGTAGGTCATAACCGGCCCTACACGTTACTGCACACATCAAGGATTCATAGTTAAAGAGGGACCTCATCGACACGGGAGCATCTTCGAATGTGATTACTCTCAAGACTCTCAGGACGGCCTAGGTTCTCTCAGGAAAGATCGTATGGCATCCTACCGCAATGAAAGACTTTGAAGGAAACCAGACTAGCACATACGGGATCGCCCCTTCAACATATCACCAATGCCTGAAGATTATGCCGAATAAAGAAGTCATTCGTATTCCTGCATTATTGTCTCCTTACGCACGAATATGCCTAGTGGAACTGTTCAAACTGAGGAAAGATCCGCGGGAAGGATCAGACAAAGTCCATTGCATCCCACTCCCCACGTGAGCGTCAATCCAGGAGGAGGACCGACTTGCATCATCGAAGGCTAGGCACCATGATGCATCCTTGATGACGAGGCATCTCAATTCTTCTCTCCATACAATGGAATGATACAACAATGATGAGCCACAAGAGGAAGTGCTAGACGCTCCATGACAGCTGCAAGATGGTACCAACTCTACAATTGATGAGCTCGACGATGAGGAATCTCCTAGTCATATCTCCATCATCTCGACCTTGTGTAAGCATTCATACAATCTCCGATCCAAGCTGGTCAAACAATCTCCGAGGCAATTCAGGCGCGAGATCAGATGTTGCATGGATTCCAGATACTTGAACGAATGTTGCCCCAATGACGATTTCCTCTACCTAACATCGACATGTTGGTAGATGCTACCAACGAACACTGCATGTTCTCCTCCATGGATGGATGTAGCGGCTACAACCAGATAAGGATGTATGAGCATGGTGCAAGTAAGACATCTTTTCAAACCCTATTGGAAACTTTTGTTATACCGTAATGCCATTCGGTTTGAAAAGTGTCGGTGCGACGTATCAACGCGCTATGACGACAATCTTCCATGACATGATGCATAAGAAAGTTGAAGACTACGTGGATGATGTAGTAGTAAAACCCAAGACTCAAGTTATCCTCACAATATCGCTGCCGCGAACCGTTAAGGGGCTCCACAACTTCATGGGTAAGGTGAATTTCACGTTTTATACCTGGCTTAGCCCAGCTCGTTGCTTCATTCACTCCCTTGCTGAAGAGAGGAGAAAGTTTCGTCTGGACCACACTACAATAGGAAGCGTTCGGAATATTCAACGAATATTGTCATCCACAAATCATCATAAAGGGTTCACCTATCATGTCAGCTCGGACAAAGAGCGAGCCAGGGACATCTTCGGATCTACTGGAGCGCCCCGAATTCAGGATACTTAAGGGTCACGATACAAATGTGACTGAACAATAAGTGGTGTAATTGTGCATCAATATGACGGAACCTGTCTATCGTACTTTGTCGAAGAACCTGCGCTTTCAGACATCCTCTGAACTCCGTGAAGCTGTTAAACGCTTAGTTGCGACAGCACCTTCCCTGCTAGAAGAACATGCCTGCCAGTAATGAAGAGCCTCATGATGATCGCGGAAGCATACATCTCACCAACAGGAAATACAACCTTCAGCCTTCTGTAAGCAGTTTCACTAAAGCAGCAAAACGAAAGCCACCGAGATACAACATCTTGCGCGTCCAAAATTGCCAACTTCAACTCTAGCACCACGTGCACGACTGCCACAATAATGGAACAACGTCCAAGATATTCCATATCTGGATCGACGGTAACTACATCAATGAGAAACGCTTTCAAAATTTGTCTCCCGTGGAAAAAGCAGTTCCGTTACCAGAGGAGATTGCACCTGGGAGTTAAGAGGGTGCCAAGTTCGTGCAAGTTGCCACCACGCCTATCCCTGACAGTCTCTTCTGATCACAGATGCTTCCAAGAACTGTTGTTTCTCGTCGATTGATACCATCCAGAGCTTCACCATATCAAAAACCATTACGTACAAAAGACCCATCGGGCATACAAGATGGAGCCACATAGACCACGCTTGGGGACTGAGTCTCGGCATGAAATTCCTTCGCCGTTAGTCAAGAACTTCTTCAACACAAGAGCGATAGTCAATCAAGAAGCATATAATTCGCAAAGGGAAACCAAGCTGAAGAAGAGGCCGCTTCAACACTCTCTCCAGCAGAAACCGCTTCAACACTCTCTCCAGCAGAAGCCGCTTCAACGCTCCCTCCACCAGAAACTGCTTCAACACTCCCTCCAGCAGAAGCTGCTTCAACGCTCTCTGGTTCCTGCTCGCTCCAGAAGCTGCTCTAACGCTCTCCAGGACCTGCTCGCTCCAGAAGCTGCTTCAACGCTCTAAGCGGGACCCACACCACGTTCGAACATACAAGGTTCACGTTTGGGAAAAGCAAGCACGCCTGGGTCCCACGAGCAAAGGGAAGACCAATGGTTAGAAAGACCGGTATTAGTCAGAAAGACGTCACAGCAGCAAGGCCGGTGTTGGTAGAAGTAACAAAGCTGGTATAGGGACAAGGCCGGTGTTCGAAAGAAACAAGACAGCAAGGTCGGTGTTGGTCAATGGGCAAGTCTGGTGTTGGGTGAGGCAACAGGTTTGGTGTCTGGTCAAAGCAGGCACGCGGCGGGTCCCACTCGATCAGGCACAGCTAGCCCCAGATAGTTCAAAGCAGGCACAGCCGGCCCCAAGCAAAGCAGGCACGCGACGGGTCCCACGTTCGGGCAAAGCAACCAAGGCTGGTATTGAGTCATGTCAGCAAACGAGGCCGGTGTTGCTCAAGTCCGCGAAGCTGGTATTGGTCGAGATTACAAGGCTAATATCCCGTCACGCAAGCAAGACTGATATCACGTCACGCAAGTAGGCTTGTATTGGGTCACGTCAAGCCGATATTGGTCAAGGCCGATCAAGGTCACAAGGCTGGTATTGGGCCACGTCAGCAAACAAGGCCGGTGTTGGTCGAGTCCACGAAACCGGTGTTGATCAAGGTCATAAGGCTGGTATTCGAATGAAATAGGCGCACATAGCAGGGTCGGTTTTCAGTCGAAGCACAAGGCCGACGTTTGAAGCATGTACACGGTGGACCCGTGTTTGATCTAAGAATGCACATTTGCCCATGTTCGAAGAAAGCATGCTTACATCGGGTCCCACATTCGACCAAAGCAGGCACAGAGTGGACCCGCATTTAACCGAAGCAGGCACAACAAGCCCACGATCGATCAAGCAGGCGCATGGTGAGTCCCACGGTTGAGCGAAGTAGGCGGACCCACATGCCTATCAAATAGGTGCAACAGGGTGACGTTTGGTCGAAGCATATACATGGTGGGGTCCACATCTGTCCAGGGTTACATGAACGGTTTTCTATGGGAAGAGGAGCATACAAGTTCTATTCCCTTCTTGGCTCGAATACCCGAAGGAGGAAACCGGTCCCACCAAGGTCGTCGTCACAACTGGCGTACTCCCACGAACGAAGCAGCCACATCAGCCCCACATTCGAGCGGAGCAAGCACGAAGCAGGCTCTCGACAGAAGCAGGCATAACAAGTTCGATCTAAGCAGGCAAGACTGACATCATGCTAGGGGAACACTCGCCTAGACGCCTCTTGAACGTGACATGCTCCAAGGAGAGGACGACCCATCTCTCCTGGTAGCATTTATAATTTTGTCTCATAAGTTTTATCTGTGTATATCACCATCTAATGCCTACCCCACAATAGTGTAACCATTATGTGCTAGGCAGGGGACTTAATGTTGATGGTGGATTTTCATTAAAGGCTAAAATTGTAAAGGCCGAAATTATACGCTAGCATCCTGCAAAAGATAAAGTCACTGATAAAATGGTGAAAAATTCCTCACTATAAACTTATAGCATTATCAATTAATGCATGACCAGCCTTGTATTTTCTGTACTTCTCCACTCTCATTATTGGTGCAACATGACAACTGAGTGTTGCTCTCAGCAGAGCAACAAGAATCTCCAAGCGTTAATAATGAAGCATATACGAAATACCCGTACAAGCTGGAATTCTCGGAGTGTTATACTAACCCGATCGAGCATCTGGACTGTCTACGTCAGTCTTGGAAATAATCACGACCACGCAAGTCGGCCACATAGGTGCAAAGTCACGCCTGACAAAATAATCACCAAACGCCAGCCCAGAATGGGATATCCAGACTGGTGTGGAGAAGCTTGGAAAAGCTCGTGCGCACAGGACCTCCTACGACAATCTCAAATTCATCATGACCGTCCAACTTCACCAGCATGGTTGGACGACGTAGATTATCCCATGACCGGTTAGGCAAAGCTTGTCATGTACAACGGAGGACCTTCTTCCTACCTGTATGACCAACTCTTTCCTAACCTGACCAGATTGCAATATATGATTGTCCGAAGTTGGGTCAGCGTGGATAATTGAGGGTCGCAGAAAATTCCACTAAAAACCTATAATTGATCACGACCATCCAACTTCACCAGCATGGTTGGATGGCTTAGATTAACCCTGAGATGGTCGGACACATACCACCGCACTCAGCACCAGCCTAATAAGTCCCCCACATAATCGTCCTCTCCAGATGAGCTATATAACATGTATTTTCGGTTATCCAAACTAGCTAACACGCGGCCGGCCAAAAACCCTAATTAGGGTTGTGTCGCAAATCGATCACGAGCGTCCATTTTCTCCTGCTCGAATGGAGGGTCCAGGAATAGACTAAGTAGGTCCGGTGAGTATCAACACGATCACTGTGGGCCCACCTATCTCCACAACCGATCGTCCAAGGCATACCATGTCTGGTTTCCTCGATTCGCATGCCCAAACTAGGTGTGGTCACACTTCCAGATTGCGAACCAATCTCGACCACTCAACTTCGCCTGACAAATTGAGTGGCTTAGATCACGTTTCTATGGGACAGTAAGGTACATACGTGTACACCATCCCGCCGTCTGCACGCCTGACTGATCGGCCAAGACTGACTAGGCTTGGTCGTCTCGAAACGCGCGCCCGAAGTAAGGATGACGCGCGGCCTTTACGGCATGAGATTTCTGTCGCAAATCAATCTCGGCCATTCCTCTTTGCCTGAAAAATTCAGTGGTCTATATTGCACCTTCATGAGACAGTGAGGTATAGGCGCCTACACCAGCATGTCGTCTACACGGATGCCCGATCGGCCCTGCCAAATATGTCTCCCATGCTTGGATTAGACCAAGCTAAAGGTTGGTGTTTGAGCACCTCCTAAACCCTAATCCAACGGTCGCAGATGTGGGTCGCAATCCATCTCGTCCGTCCAACTTCACCAGCTTGGACGGACAACCTAAGACAGGAGTTAGGAGACCAGTGAGGCATCACCACGATCACCGTCCAGCACTCTTCCATACAAAGTGATCGTCCAAGTCAGGACTTACCTGTACAGACTCCAAACGATCACTCGAATATGGCTAGACATGCATCTATTTTAATACGCTTAATCGTGACTTAATCCGTTAAGCCTTAAAACAGCGATGTTTCACACATGCTGATTATATTCGATGCATTACCTGCATTGAATACACACGATATTTCATAAGTATCGACTTCCTAAATAACTTAGTTATTTAATATAGCATCACATGCTACTTTCTGTGGGTCCCACGATCCACACACTCGAGACATTAATCATGTCACAAACTGGGGGATACATACTGGGGTATTGATCTGGCGGTTTACAGCGTGCAGCGCACAACACGTCATCACAAGAACGTGTCAGGAAGACATGGACGGTTAGTGATGATGGGAGAAGTGGGAAAGACTGATTGTGTGACACTAACACATACAACTCCACTACTCCATCACTCCACTTCCTCCACTTCCCACGAGAGACGAGGGTTAGGCTTAATGACTTGTATAAATAGGTTCTCCTCCCTATTTTTCTAGACAAGACAAGACAGAAACCAAGTGTTGATACAACCGTATCCAAACACCAGAACTGATAGCTTACATTCTGTAAACAGTTCAGCTTTGTGATACAAGTCATACACAACCAACACCTTCTTCGCTTCCCTCCCTAAGATCAACCCCATCTCCTTCACTTTGTGACCGAAGCAAGTCTGGAACGACCATTTCTTGGTTTAGGCCAGAGTTGTACAGATTGATTTCTCGAATAACAAGCACTCCCGTTCAGTGCATTTGTTTATGGTTTAGATTCATTTCTCATCCACACACCCCAAATTACCAAAACCATCAGAAATAGTTTTCACCCATAAACAACTCATTTAATCATTATTAAAATAGTGCTCGTCTGAGCATTAGGTGGTAAAACCTAATTATGGAGAGAGGGACCGACCAAGGGGTATGAGACCGGCCCTTGGTGGTCGTGGGATCAGCTGATAGTCGATTGATTAAATCCCAAGTTGTTTGGAAAGAGTTTGAACTCAATATGAATTATGGAAGATTAATTAGGTCAAAATCATGATAGAGTGTGGGACCGGCTTCTGCAAGCCAGAGGGCCGAACTTGGTCGGTCAAGGTAGCATCCCGTGTAACCATATTTCCCGTGACTCAATTCTGAGAATTTTGGTATTTTCTTGTGCGTGTTCGAGCAATATTTTGGATTTTAAGAAGAGTTTGATCTTGACTGAAACTCTCTGTTTTGCTTGAATGAGAAAGTAGAACTTTGCTCTTGCGACCAATATTTTGAGAATATTAAAATAATAATATTTTAATACTTGCCGTGAGAATCCCGGATGGTCGTGTGATGATTTGACTTTTTGGCTTTTTGGTAGTTTGAGCATATTTGAAAAATATGGAAAAACCAGATTTTTTGATCAAACGAGGGAGTTTCATGAGATGAGAGAAGAAATAATAATAATAAAATAAGAAATTATGGAGGTGTGGGACCAGCCACGGCCAAGGCATGGCCAGCTGGCTCGTCTACCCGGTCCCCTGCTCTTTCCTGTTTTATATTATTATTTTTCATCATGTGAGGAAATATGGAGAAACTATGAGTTTTGCTCAAACGAGGAAGTTTGTTCAAACAAGGAATTTTCATGAGACAAGGAAAATAATAAAATAGGGTAAAACAAAATAAAGGAGAGGCAGGACCGGCCACGACAGCATGACTGGTCGGCTGGTGGGACCGATCCCGTGCGCCTCTTGTTATTTTATTTTATATTATTTTATTTCCCTATTTTGCATAGGTTTCCTCGTTCGTCCATATTTTGAATGCTCGTTTATGCATTTGGGGTGCTCATTTATACATATTTGGGTGCTCATTCGTGCATTATTGTTAAGTATACTCGCACCATTTTCTCGGGGCTTACTCGGTGCTAGCCTAAATGCCCGAAAAGTGGATATCTATTACTAATTCATGGAGTTCAGCTGAGAATAAGCCATGAATCGGAATAATAATGAGATAGATTGAACATCCATTACTAATCCATGGAATTCAGCTGAGAATAAGCTATGAAACAGAGTAATGAGATAAAATAGATTATTTTTTAGGAATTCAATTGATGAATGTTGCGCTAGAATTAATCTATGAATTACTCTATACTAGCATGAAATATATCTAGGAGCGTTTTTTCAAAAATCGAGGTATGAGATGGTAGACACATCATACTCGTTCTGAATATTAGTTATGTATAGTCAGGGAACATTGAGACATCCTGAAAATGTTAACGTTCTATACTAACATGCAATATTTCTAGGAGCCATGCAATCATTATCGATTCATATACAGAAGTATTGATGAAATATGCAAAGTGTCGAAAGCTCAGTTGAGAGGCTTTACGAATCACATATTCATGCAAGATTCGAAAGGGTGTATGCTCGATCAGAGATTATGAAATGATCTTTCACGAATCCTAAAATATGAGTTTCACATACGTGTCTGAAGTTGTATCAGAAAAATCGAAGATCATGATTTTACGATTTTAGCCTTTGTCGAAAATCCACCATCAACAAGTATGCATACCAACTTACATACTGGCACAATTTTTATAGGTCCGGAGCCGCAATACATGTACCCAGAACACGTACCGGAGTAGTTGTTGTTTGGCAGCAACTTTTTGGTACGCATACATGGTATCCATACCATAAAAAATTTGTTGACTCGTGAACAAGGAAGGTATGCATACCTAGTATGCAAACCGAAAAAGATATGTTGCTTTCTAAACCAGAAAGGTAGGCATAGCTATTATGCAAACCGGAAAAGATATGTGGTTTGCTGAATCCGTTTTTGTCTTAAGGGTATACATAACTGGTAGATGTACCTTGACAAGAATATTCACGAAAAGGAAGTAAGTACACGTACCCGGTACACATACTTACCCTGTCAAATATTTTCAGATGCATCAGAATTATTTATATGAGATAATAGGACTTTGAACAACTCTCTAAAAACACTTTCCATACATATTTGATCACATTATAATCTATGGTTGTGACGCAAGATTAAAGTATCAAGTGTTATATGAAAATGATTAAGCTTATAGTTCGTCTGGCTAGTTTCGGCTAACCTTTCATGAACAAGTCTTGTACACGGTTCGGTTACCGTTCATCCTAATCAGAGAATCTCAAGATAAAGATTCATCTAACAGTAGATATTGATTGCTTGATTCCAAAGCTAACTTATCTTAAATCCAAAGCAACCTTTGTTTTGAAAGTATATATAAGGATAACCTCAAGAAACTAGGATTTTTGAATCCCTGACACTTTTCCTGTGTGTCCTAGTTGTAAACTAGAGTTGTCATCTCCTTCAATATTTCATGCATCTTGATTTTTCTATTGAATGTTGGGCCATTTGCTCCATCTAGCAAGATAGATAAAAATCTCAAAGTTTCTTCGTCTCAGGCTTTTTGATTTCACAAGTTTTTACTTGTGAGGTGAATAATAATCTAGGATGCTCTACGGGAGTCGTAAGTACCGGATTTTGATATCTCACTTTGATCTTTGATCAGAACAAAAATCACATATAGGCTTATATGTGGGAGGCTAATTGGTTTAAAGTCTTTAATTGAGTTGAAACAACTCTTAGGCTGTAAAGGATGTCATCTAAGGGAATCCTTCCGGGATTCAAGAGGTGTAAGGAGCGCGACTGTAACTGAATTTCTATAACAGTATAATTCGATCTCAACTACATTCCACTCCGATGTACTGATAATAGGCTAGAGTCTATAGCGTCTTAAAAAGTTTGGTATTCCAATCTGGACTAGGTCCCGGGGTTTTTCTGCATTTGCGGTTTCCTTGTTAACAAAATTTCTGGTGTCTATGTTATTTCCTTTTCCGCATTATATTGTTTATCTTTAAAATTGAAATATCACGGTTTGTACGTAAATCAATCAAAGTAGATACGTCCATTGTAATTGATTGGATACGACTTGATTATACTTGGATATTGATCTTTGGAATCATCTAAGTACTCTCACATATAATAAGGTTCACAGACTAGGTTCTGTTTACATTCTGACATTGAGAGAAAGAGATATAAATTCTAAATATTATTCATGTTAGAGCACTGCTTGGTCGAACTCGCAAGCGTTTCTATCTCAAGCTTATTTGTCAAGTTTATTTGCAAAAACTATAAGTCTTGATTTATAGTCTACCAATAGCTAAGTCTCGGACTAGAATATAAAGTGTAGTTGAGATCTAGACTCCACGGTATTCATCATGCAAAGACGAAGAACTACTCAACGAACTGGTGGAACTTTATCGATAAAAAGGTATGTGAAGACTTGAACTTATCTATCACTCAAAAGTCTACTTTATCTCTTATCTTGAGACAAAAGTCGTATTGCTATATAAACTATGATTATACACATGTACTATTTCGAGCTGAGTTTATCTCTCTTATCTATTTCTTGAAATATGTGTTGGTAAGCTTTCCTTTTTTCCAAATTCATCTTTACTAGTGACGAAAGTCATATTAGTTTCAATTACTTGAAAATCGCTTTGATGAAAAATAGTTTGTGAACAACAACTATATAACGTCCTCTAAGAATGTTTCAATGATTGAAATGAGAGTTTAGAATACATAACCATGGTTGGATATAAACATTGTGAGACGACTCATATATGTGTAAGTCCAATATCCTTGAACCAAAGTATGCATACTTTGCTGCTCAGGATAACCGGAACTAAAGTCCGCGTACCAGTATGTGTACTGCCGGAAGTTCACATCTCGTGAATTTCTGCTGGAGTTTGTGAACTGAGAACAAACTTAATCCAGGTACTTAAGTCCGCATACCAGTATGCGTACTTAAGTAGGTTATTTTCTAAAAACAATTTAATTCGTGAACTAAGACATTTATATTTTAAGGAATGCAATCTTTGCAAACCGTGGCTATAGTATTCATGAATCGTTTCGAGTGAATCAAAACTGTTTTTGTTTCCATTGTGTCTTTTATACTTCTATGAGATCTAATCAATTGAACAACTCTCTAACTAGTTCATTTGAGTCATTTGAACTAGTTGTGGTAAAGAAGAATAAGGTTGATATGAAAGTGCTCATATGGCTAACCTATGGTTAACTACCGTTGAACCAACGACTTGTACATGTTTAGGTATGATTACTCAAACCTAAATGAAGTTACATTTCATGTGTTTATAACAAGTTAAGATTCGATCTAACGGTTGAAAGATATTAGCTTGAATTTAATTAGGTTTTCATCTGACGGTGAATATTGAATGCTTTGTTACCAAGGTAGCGTTGATTGCAAACTCTGATTTGAAGACTATATAAAGTAGAACTCTAGCAACTGGGAAACCTAATCCCCACACCTTATGTGTGATACTAGTTGTAAGCTAGAGTCGATTCTCCTTAACCTTAGGTTTCTATCGAGACCCTGTAGGTTAACGACTTAAAGACTTCATTGGGATTGTGAAGCCAGACCCAACTATTTTCTCTGTAGTTGCGTGATCTGATCTTGTTGTTTCTATCGTATTTGAGTACAATTGTAAGGATTGGCTTGAGATTAATTTCTTCGATAGGCAAGATAGAAAAGTAGTCACAAACTCTTCGTCTCATCGTTTGTGATTCCACAATATCTTGTTTCTCTAGTCGATTAAGATTATTGTGAGGTGATTGATAATTCTAGGTTGTTCTTCGGTAATATAATTCCGGGTTATCGATTAGTTCATGTTCACCTTGATTTATCAAAATACGGAACAAAACTCGTAGATATTTCTATGGGAGACGGATTTATCTATTCCTGTAGACTTTTCTGTGTGATACAGATTTGTTTATTAAAGTCTTCGACTTTGGGTCGTAGCAACTCTTAGTTGTGGGTGAGATCATCTAAGGGAATCAAGTGCGCGGTATCCTGCTGGGATCAGAGACGTAAGGATCGCAACTGTACCTTGGATCAGTGTGATATTGATTGGGGTTCAACTACAGTCCAGACCGAAGTTAGTTTGTAGTAAGCTAGTGTCTGTAGCGGCTTAATACAGTGTGTGCTCAATCCTGACTAGGTCCCGGGGTTTTTATGCATTTGCGGTTTCCTCGTTAACAAAACTTCTGGTGTCTATGTTATTTCTTTTCCGCATTATATTTTGTTATATAATTGAAATATCACAGGTTGTGCGTTGAATCGATCAATTGGTAAATCCAACCTTTGGTTGTTGATTGAAATTGATTGATACTTGAACATTGGTCTTTAGTATCGTTCAAGTAATTTCTCTTATGTTCAATTAGACTCACAGATTTCTATTTGCTTAAGTAAGTATTGAATCGAGAAATTGAGATATAACTCCTTGATATACTTTTTATTAAGATTGAGTCTGACTGTCTAGTTGATTCTCTTAAAACTATATTGGAGTTAGTCCATACATATTGCTAAGCGAAATATTGGATGTGGTTGTTAGACCCCCGCTTTTTCAATTGGTATCAGAGCAGGCAAACACATTAAAGACCTTATGAGTATGTGTTTGTAGCGATCTGACTATATGGACGACAGTAATATCTCTCTCAAACGCGTCACCGGAAACAAAAACTCTGTCTCGACAATGTCTATCAAAGAGAAAGATTTGTCAATATCAAATATAGAAGAACCCAGTGTTCTAACGAGACAGACAGACACTGACATGTGTTATTCCAATTACCCTTCAAAAGAGTCTATCTTCGTTGATAAAAGGGAAACAACTGAAGAGAGAGAATTGATTCTAAATCTTGTTTGAATCCAAGATGATAGATTTAATCGGTTAAAAAACAATGTCAATGTTCTTCTCGGTATAGTAAGAGACTATGATTCCAAAAATGTTGAAGTTCTGTCTTCACGTATCTTACTTGAGGCAAGCCTCAAAAAGGATGCTTTGGAAATTGAACATTGCTTGAGTAAACTCTTGATTCAAGGATGTTCCAAAAAGTCCTCCATACCATCTACTTCTTTTTCAAGTGAGAGAGTTCCAGTTCCAGAAGCAAAATCGGAATCCCTTCCTATCGAAAAAGATGTTCCTATAGCTTCCTCTAACCAAGGTTTTTCCACATCACATGTAAGAAAGAAATCTTCAGACGATGATGTTAAGTCTGTACTATCTAATCACCCGCGTGATCAGAAAGTATGTCTCTTTTGTGATTAAACAGGGCATGTTAAGCAAAAGAGAAACTCTAGGTTGAATAACAATTCCTGTGTTCGACTTCAACATACCTTAGACTTAATCCTCAAAGATGTAACTGACATTTGTATGTCTAAACCAATTGGTTTCATTACTTGTCCTGTGTATTCTACCAGGAAAGTCAGTTCAATGAGTTCCTCAAATGCTCAGAAGCATAACAGATGACTCAACAAAAATCGTCTAAGAAGAGATCCGGAATTCACCTTTGTCAAGAACGGAGATATGGATACTTTTGATGTGAACAAGGTTTCAGAATAAAGGAGCAAAAATGATGATATGAGAAATAACCTAAAGGTGATAATTGAAGGTTATAAAGAAATCGTCAACAGACTGTCAACTTCCTCCCGTCAAAATTCTTCTGGTAAGAACTCAAACCTTGTCTCATATTATGATGACAATAAGTTTTATGATAATTTCTCACATCAAAAAAATTATTTCCTAGATTTGAAAGGAAAAAGAGACCCAACCGTAAACACAGTTCATTTAATGATCTTAGAGCTCATACTTGTGTCAATTAATCACAAGGATTGAAAACTTACTCATAAAAATCCTATTGAGTAAGATGTGTTAATAATCAGGAATACTATTGGCAAAATTGCTTTATGTTTAGTTGAGCTATTTTCTTATCGTCCATAGCTAGACTATAGTATGCAGACAACTTTGCTTAAAGTATTGGTTGTATTTGATGTTGTTTTTCTTTTTTCTTTTTTTCGTTGCAACTATGTTGTGCGCTCTAAATTATTTCTCTCTGGAGATATAAAATTTATTGAGCCAAAAATCTTGTGATAATTTTCACATAACAAAATTTTTGTCTTGTCGTAAAGAATACGACCGGTTGCGTACCTTTGTTGTTGGGTCAAGTTGTATTCTTACGAGTACCCGTGTTACTGTCACAAATTAATTTTTAGAAACCCTAAAAGTTACCTTCCCTAAGAAACCATTTAAATACCAAAACCCTTGAGTCACGTACGCATACTCTGGGATATTTTGTGGTTTTTCAAGAATTTCTTCTTCTAACTCTAGCGGTTTTGCAAAAGGTTTTCTTGACAAAGGTATTAGTTTCGAGTCCAAAGGAAGGAAGAAAAGAACCCTAGTAGAATATGATCATCCTAATGCCTCATGTTAGTATGCATATACACATCAGGATGTTAAGAATGAGGATATGGTTTCTGCTGAAGTGGTTCATGATTTTTAAATATTTTGAGGAAGCAAAACTGCAGCTCGTTGATACTTTGAAGAGTCTTGATGTGTTAAGAACTGAGTTGAAAAAGGTTACTTCTGACCTTGGTCTCATAAAGATACATGTTAAATATCTTCTCAATGAGGATATCTTCTCTGAAGAAGCAGTAGATGCTGTCAATCAAAAGCTCAAAGATCTCAAGGCTCGTGAGGATTCCGAAACGTCTATTAGATTTCATTTCGTGTTCGGTTTTGATGGTTTAAGAGTCTGTCCTTGTTCTTTAGCTTCTTGATTTTATTATGTCTGAGAAATCTTCTTATAAGAATTTTATTCTTGTGTTTTAGAAGAATAACTAGAGTTTGGAATAGCCATTATTGTGATTACACATAACTATGTCCAACGATTTTCATCTTCAATGTTTTTTAGATTTATTTACTTAAATTCAAAGTTTGTTTGGAAGATGATTTTTGTAGTATTAATCTTTATGGTTTTATATATTGCAATTTGTTATGGGATATGTGTGTTTGCGTCTGTGAACTATGATTGTCCCATATGTGGTCAAAAGTTGAGTCTTTCTTATGTCGATATGCAAGTATTGATAAAAGATTGATTAAACTTTTGACAAACAAAAGTTAAGCCTTTTATGTCATTATGCAAATACTGATGGAAGAAAGAATGAACTTTTGTTTACAAAGATTATGTCTATTGTATGTCATTGTGCAAATGGTGATGAGAAATAGAATAAATCTTTGTCTATTCCGCTCTATTGATCTTCCCTGATCCATATTTCTTGTGTATGTATTGTGCGGCTCCGTAAGTTCTCTTAAGTTGAGCATTTCTGATTAAATTAATCATGGGTTCTCTTGTGGGTAATTTAACTGAGTTTTTGGATACAAATTCATACTCTTATGTGATTTGTTAATGTCCAAAGAAATCCTTCTTTTCTTGTGAAAGTAAGGTCGCTCTTGTTGTTCTTTCAGGAATGACATTTTATGGGGGAGAGTTCTTAATTGAACTTGTGCTTAATTGTCAAATCTTTGTGGGGAGTGTGGATGTGGAATATTATAGGGGTTATCTTGTATCATTATAAACTCCTTGATGAATGCATTTAGCTTCGGCTATATGATTGCATCTAAAAAGTTGATGTGTACTTTGTTTTGGTCATGAAGTGTCTCTAGGGAAATTTTATGAGGATCCCACTAGTTTACGTACCTTTGCCAATTTTATTGACAAAAGGGGGAGAATTAATGTGTAGTTCGCACTAAAAATACATATGGTTTTCGGATCATTATGTAAGGGGGAGTGGTTTTCATGTGAGATGAAGTATTAACTAAGGAGGAGTGATACATATCACTATAGTATTGTTGTCGAAGTTGTGATGTAGTTGAACTTTGATGCTGTGTAATAATACTATGACACTGTGTAACAATGATCGAGAGCTTTTGTTTTCTCATTGTTATGGCTACGGACCGTCAATAACGATGATGCTTCATTGAATATATTTTGAATCATTGGAGTGCTTGGAAGTGACGAAGATTTCGAGTAATATAGAAGAACCAAGAGGATCATGCGTGTGGAAGAGAAGCTGTGAAGTTTATTTATTTTGTATTCCATATGTATTGATAGTTTTGTCACTAAAATAGACAAAGAGGGAGATTGTTAGAGCACTGCTCGGTCGAACTCGCAAGCGTTGATATATCAAGCTTGTTTATCAAGTTTAGTTGCCAAAACTATAAGTCTTGATTTCTAGTCAACTAATAGATAAGTTTCGGACTAGGATAGAAAGTGTAGTTGAGCTCTAGACTCCACGATGTTCATCATGCAAAGACGAATAACTACTCAAGGAACTGGTGGAACTTCATCGACAAAAAGGTATGTGGAGACTTGAAATTATTTATCACTCAAAAGTCTACTTTATCTTCTATCTTGAGATAAATGTCGTATTGTTAAACAAACTATGATTATACACATATACTATTTCGACCTGAGTTTATCTCGCTTATATATTTCTCGAAATATAGGTAGGTAAGCTTTCGCTTTGTCCAAATTCATCTTTACTAGTGACGAAAGTCATATTAGTTTCAATTACTTGAAAATCGCTTTGATGAAAAATAGTTTGTGAACAACAACTATATAACGTCCTCTAAGAATGTTTCAATGATTGAAATGAGAGTTTAGAATACATAACCATGGTTGGATATAAAAATTGTGAGACAACTCATATGTGTGTAAGTCCAATATCCTTGAACCAAAGTATGCGTACTTTGCTGCTCAGGATAACCGGAACTAAAGTCCGCGTACCAGTATGCGTACTGCCGGAAGTTCACATCCCGTGAATTTCTGTTGGAGTTTGTGAACTGAAAACAAACTTAATCCGGGTACTTAAGTCCGCGTACCAGTATGCATACTTAAGTAGGTTATTTTCTAAAAACAGTTTAATTCGTGAACTAAGACATTTATATTTTAAAGAATGCAATCTTTGCAAACCGTGGCTATAATGTTCGTGAATCGATCCGAGTGAATCAAAACTGTTTTTGTTTCGATTATGTATTGTATACTTCTATGAGATCTAAGCAATTGAAAAACTCTCTAACTACTTCATTTGAACTAGTTGTGGTAAAGAAGAATAAGGTTGATATGAAAGTGCTCATATGGCTAACCTATAGTTAACTATTGTTGAACCAACGACTTGTACACGTTTAGGTACGGCTAGTCAAACCTAAGTGAAGTTACATTTCATGTGTGTATAACAAGCTAAGGTTCGATCTAACGGTTTAAAATTATTAGCTTGAATTTAATCAGGTTTTTATCTAATGATGAATATTGAATGCTATGTTACCAAGGTGGCATTGACTGCAAACCCTGATTTGAAGACTATATAAAGGAGAACTCTAGCAACTGGGAAACTTAATCCC